>NW_022281550.1:0-10571 GCF_004355925.1 Anarrhichthys ocellatus | reverse complement strand
TATGTGTATGTATATATATATGTATATATATGTATATATATATATATATATATGTATATATATATGTGTATATATACATATATATATATATATATATATGTGTATATATATATGTATATATATACATATATACGTATATACATATATATATGCTGCTGTGTAACCCTTGTGTTTCCTCCCTAGTTTCACCACTCCAGAGAGCACAGGCCCGGTGTCTCGCTGTAGCAGACAGGCTGACTGGGGCAGCCAGGTGGATGATGATGAGATGAGGAGGGGTGTACACAGAGACATGCAGCGGTAACCAAACTCTGCTTCTCGTTCAGTGGTTTAAAGCACACTCTTTATGTAGTGCCAGTTCTCACTGACTGTGTGTGCCCTCTGTTCAGTTACAGGAGGAGGATACTGGGTGCAGAGGTTACCCAGCGTGAGAGAAAAACCTCCTCTGGCTCTTCTGGGAGGTGGGTCGTCTTCTCTGTCTCACATTGTCTCTTTCTGAGCAGTAAACTCTGAATATTCATTTGTTGATTCTGAACTTAAATTAAGGGGTCAGTCAGTTTGATATTGGAGGGAAATATATCATTTAGATTAATATAATGTAAAATAGTGGATAATTTAGTTGATGGAGCAGATCCAGGCTGCTATTTGGAAGCTCTGTTCATAATGAATAGCAGCCTTTATTGTTTGAATGCGTATGTGTGAATACGCCTGTCTGCCTGTTGCAGCTGTGACTCAAAAGAGGGAGACCACATGGAGACTGATGAGGCTGTGTTGCTACGGAGACAGAAACAGATCAACTATGGCAAGAACACACTGGCCTATGACCGATACATCAAAGAAGTTCCAAAGTAGGTTTTATGCAAATACACACACACACACAATCAAGACAGCACTTCAACTGTGTGTAGAAGGAAAACCTGGACTTTTGCACTTATCATGCACCAAATCACTGAGACAAATTACTTGTACATGCAAACCTACTCTGTAATAAAACTGACCTTAACTTCTCCTGTTTTTTCTTTCCAGACACATGCGTCAGTCGGGTGTTCACCCAAAGACTCCCAATAAGTTCAGGAAGTACAGCCGTCGCTCCTGGGACCAGCAGATCAAACTGTGGAAGGTCAAACTGCACGCCTGGGACCCCCCAACAGAGGGCGGCCAAGACAATGTCCTGAATAACATGTAAGAAGACAACAAAGACACAAGTCACCTGAGACCCATAAAGATGGCTTCCTGTACACATTCTGTATTGTCTCAATCAGCTGTAGCTCATGTTCATGTGTTGTCTGTCCTCTGTCCTTCCAGTGAGGAGCTGGGTCTTGGTGATGTAATGGACATTGAGCTGGACTTCCCAAACTTGCCAGACTCCCAGAATGCCCCAACCACACACAGCATTTCTCTTGATGTGAGTTTGATTAAGTAACCTCTGTTTAATTGAATTGTAGCAAATCTGAATTCACTGAATCATCTACAATCCTTTTGAAATGTATTTAAGTCAAGTCCACATTTTCAAGTAGTAGAAATTAGAAGTAATGTTTATGTTAATAGAAAAATGTAGTTGGGTTTTATTTAATGGGTACATTTCCTGATGATTTCTAACAATCTCCTAGGAAGTTTCCAGGAAAGACCTTTATAGTTTAGTGTTGTTCAATTGATTTGCTTTTAATTAGTTGCCTCAAAGACAGAGGGTGAGTATATTCTTCAGAGCACAGCAGGTCAGCTGAATATGCAAAAAGCATTTGTCTACAGGCAAATATACATTTCAACTGATATTAACGTTTCCGATGACCAATGAGTGATTTCCTCTAGTGCGTGTTCACAGTTTTGAGCCATATCCTGGATTAGATCTTATAGAGGGATGACGTATTTTTGTAGGCCAACCTCTGAAGTTAGCATCACACTGGTTCCGTCAATAAAAGAACAATGGGATTTTCTCATTACTCACACGTTTTGTTCAGCAAGATAATCTTCACAAATGAACACCACTTTTATGATTTTTGAAAGCAATCAGCAGAAGTAAAAAGAGTACCGAGCCGATACCAGTGCGTTAAAAAACAAAAAGTTCAACCGGTCATAATTCATCTCTAATATCTGTTATATATGGCTGTGAAAACGTCTCCTTCAAACAACCGCATTTATTCAAGTTTCTCACCAAAACAATCTTTTACAAGATTACATTTGAACACATTATGATAACATTATGATTTACCTTCACCCAATACTAATTTTGCTGAAAAGAGCTTAAATGCAACATAAAGTAACTCAATGCAACCTCTATTAACAGCTGTTCACTTAGTTATTTAGCCACGCAGGACGTTGCTGCCACCAGTTGCTATTGGCCAACAGATTCATTATTCACAGTGTAGCATTATCAGGGAAAAAGAGTTTGCACTTGCACTGTACTAATCAGGTAGGATGTACAAATTGTGTAGCAGCTGAAAAGTGCTGTGTCAATGAGCTTGTAATTAATATGAAAATGTATTGGATTGGTGCATAGACTCATGAGACCCGATCTAGCATTTCAGACTGTATTGGTATTGGACCAACTCATGTAAAGGCATTTACTTAACACAGTATTCTGGTTTTTATGGAAGTACTCCATGTCGTGTAACCAGGTTTCTCAAAACCTGCATATGGTATTTTACAGCTTTCTAAAAGCAGTGATGTTTAAGTGCAACACATAACCGGGAAAAGACAGACATCAATGTGCTGTTTTCTCATCTATTGTGTCTTTTATACATTGTAGTAACTGTGGTATGGGACATTAAATGTACTATCAAAGCTGAAGTAGAGATCCTCATGGAAAAAAGACTACTTTGTGAACCTGCTTTGTTTTTACCGTGGTTGTGTTTGCTCTCTTGCTCAGGGTGAAGACTGTTTGGGCACTCCAGTTAAAGTACAGAAGACCGAAAGCACAGTGGAGCCTGAAATGGCATAGCTCATCACAGAAAAGAAAATACAACATGTTCACACACTTCTCAAATGGTTCAACCATTCTCCCCCCCCCCCCCCCGACTCTCTCACTTCCCACAGCCCACCATGTTCCCCAGAAGGACCCCAGGTACTTAATCTGCTCGAAGCAATGCTGCATCTGCACAGCATCACAACGCTGTGTCTCAGTTTGTAATTATTGGTTCAACACTGTAACATATTTTGTGTTCTGTCTCCATTCATACTAGTGCTTCTTAGTCCATAGGCTGAGACCTTTTACAGACTACTAATCTGCTCAGGGAGTCTTCTTTTTTGGCATTGTTGTATCAAGCTGTGGTCCGTTTAAATGATTTAGGATTTGATGTTCACTAAAACACTTGTAGCACTGATCTGTGGCCCAGTGGAGCTTTATGTACAAATGTTAAATCACATCCTGCTTAAACTTGCTAAAGTTTGGCTGACCTCAAAGTGTTCTGTCAGCTGTTTGAAGGAGATGGGCAAACCAAAGGCAAAGTACTTTCCTTTTTAATAACTCATACTGACAAGATTTTTTTTTTTTTTTTCCAAGCGTGTACAATTTTAAATACAGAGAAGTATTACTTCAGTTATATTGGGCTGTGATTTGTTTTTATATTGGTTGTTTTTTAATGCAAATTCTGCTGTGTTTATTGCTGTTTCCTTCATGGTGAAGACTTTAAAATAATAAATATAAACAAAATTTGAATGTGTCATTGTCTTTTATAATAACAATAATACATTGTATTTGTATAGAGCTTTAAAATGTACTGAGAAACACTTTACAGCGCACATGTCAAACTCAAGGCCCGCGGGCCGAATCCAGCCCGCCACGTCATTTTATGTGGCCCGCGAATCCGCCAGCAAATAAAAAGATTTTTTTTTTTTTATTTTTCATTTTGGAAAAAAAATTTAAAGTTAGACTTGAAAATAAAAGTATCCCCATAGTTGAAATTATGAGATGGCACGTTGTCTGTGTACCGACATTAAAACTATCACAACAGGTGGACAGGAGAGGAAACAAGCCTGTAAAGCGGTTTTCCAACAAGTGATTGAGTTGAAAAAGATCGACAAATAATCCCAAAATGTCCACGAAGAGAAAAATTGATGCAGAGGGAAGAAAATGTAATGAAAGATTGGAAAGCGAATACATGTTTGTGCTTCAAGGAGAAATAACGGGTCTGTCTTCTGTGTTATGAGGCAGTGTCGGTGATGAAGGAATACAATTCACGTCGGCATTTTGACACCAAACGCAGAGCTAAATTTAGCCTCCAAGAAAAACATCAAATTGTCCAAGAATTAAAAGGCAGACTGCAATCACAGCAGAATATATTTACAAAAGCTACAGCCCAGTGCATGTTAAAGGTACAGTATGTGAGCAGATGTGCTCCGATCAGATACAGACTTTTACAAATGCCAGTTTGTGAAGAAACACCATCGCAGACCACTCGGTTCATGAACTAGCAGGCAATCTAACAACACAGCTAGCCGAAGAGATGAGTAGGTACTTGTATTTTTCATTAGCTGTTGATGAAAGCACAGACAACACGGATACAGCGCATCTATCCATGTTTATAAGACCTGACACTCGGTGAGGAGCTCTTGAGGAGCTGCCATGCACGGGACGATGACGGGGAGGGACATTAGTGATGCAGAGAGGTGACAAAAATAACTTTGAACAAAGTTAATGTAATAACTTGTGTTTGATATTTGTCTTTGTTATTTTCTTTAAAAGTTTGATCTTTGATAGAGTAATGTGGGTTTCTTAACCCTAAATTAAAAGGATTTATGTTATAACAAATGTGCTTACATATTTTTTTACATTTATATAACTGCATGTACAATATTTTTACACTTCAATAAACAATCAAATGCAGAGAGAGTTATTTAACAATATGTTAGGGAGTAGTTACAGTTACACAGTCTTAGAGTTACAACCGGCCCTTTGAGGGCGACCATGATGCTGATGTGGCCCAAAGTGAAAATGAGTTTGACACCCCTGCTTTACAGAATACAAACAATGAAAGCAGCTACAATATAAATTAAAGCTGCGAGTCCGATGTATTTTTTTCCCTTCGGACAGCCTGATGCTCAATATGATACTTTGCAAATAGTGCACTGCTTCCTGTATCCGCTGTGTGGTGCTACAGAACACGTGCAAACATGCATTGTGTTGCTCTATATATGAAGTGTAAACCACATTGTGTAAAAGTCATGTAAATCGGATGCCGTTTGTCAGAAAATGAAGATTTCCTTTCGCCAGCAGGTTGCGCTGTGAGTATTAGTGAAAATTAGCTTTTAGACATCGTCAGGCCATGAGTGGTATCACTCATGGGAAGTTTGGGACTGTTTGGAACGAGTCCAGTGGAGTTACATCAGCTTGTTTTGATGGGGAATCACGTAATTTGGCCGCCCGCTATGGCTACGCCATTCGAACAAACGTAAAGTTTTTAATTTTTAATCACAAAGGTCTTGAGATTGTACTTGCCAAATTTGAAGAGGATCAGACGAATTACCTAGGAGTAGTTTGTTAAAGTATATCGACTAGAATTGTGCAAAAATGACACAAAAATCAAAATGGCCGACCTCCGGTACATTTTAGTGCATGGTCCTCAAAGACTTTTTTTAAAGTCTCCATGTGATACATAAGCCTATCAAATTTCATACATGTAGGTGAAACACTCGGGCTGCTATTGTGAAAATATGTAGGGAGCGCTGTGACGTCGGTGCTCAAGCCTTAATAATAAACATTAGAAGAACAATAGGTCCTACGCTCCGACTACGTCGGTGCTTGGGCCCTAACAAGATAGATGACATAACAGTAAGGAACAACACAAAAACATACATAACTATTTATGAGCAGAACTTTGAAGGTCCGTAACTAATCCCGTTGCCTTGATGGAGGTAAAACGTTGCTTTGGAAACAGATCAGCTGCTCAGTTGAATCAGTGTCAGCTTTGTCCTTTGATCAACCACAGGTTTACTGTGGAAACTCACAGCCCGCCTTTGCTCCATTTCTACTATTCTATTAAGTTGATTCAGCCCTGAGGATTTTGCTGCAAAAGTAATAGCAGTTCTTATATTGCACCTGTTGGATTAGGTTTTATTAAATTGAGGGCGTGTAAAATATGCAGATAAGATCTTAAGAGTAAAATTCTCTTTATGCCTTCAGCGAGCAAATTGCCTGACATAAATAATATGAATAATAATAAATAATGCATAATTGTGACTTGTGTGCTGTCTTGTCTGGATGGATCTCTGCAGATGATTCTGTTTTCCATTTGTGAAACACTTGTAGAAATTAGCTTTTTTGAATATCATAAAGCTGACCATATTAATCTCAAACCCGAGTGCTCAAACAGCTAGTCCTGTGTTAACTCGTCTAAAGCATGCAGAGTTTAAGTTGTCCCCTTGCTCACTGACGGATGTGCAGAGCAAGTCAGTGGAAGTCTCTATTAATAGGCAACCACATTAGCAGAGGTGTGCTTCGAGGAGCTCGAGAGAAGTTTGGGTTAATGTCTCCTTTTGACTAAGAAGCCTGCGTTAATGTCTCCTTTTGATTATGAAGCCTGCGTTAATGTCTCCTTTTGACTAAGAAGCCTGTGTTAATGTCTCCTTTTGATTATGAAGCCTGCGTTAATGTCACCTTTTGCTTAAGAAGCCTTCGTTAATGTCTCCTTTTGATTATGAAGCCTGCGTTAATGTCTCCTTTTTAATAAGAAGCCTTCGTTAATGTCTCCTTTTGATTAAGAAGCCTGCGTTAATGTCTCCTTTTGATTAAGAAGCCTGCGATAATGTCTCATTTTGATTATGAAGCCTGCGTTAATGTCTCATTTTGACTAAGGGGGCAGTATTGCGCATACAAGCGTCTAAACTACCTAGAATACGAAGAAGGAGGGGGTGAAAGAAGAAAACGAAACGAAGGACGAGAGGAGAAATATTTACTGCTTCTGTGCAGGTTAAATTGATAAACATTTGAGAACAAAGTGATTGTGGACCATGCTGAGGGCTTGTCTGAGAGGAGCTAACGCCACAGCCCGGGTAAGCCTCGTGCCTTAGCATCTGTAGCCCCTCCTTTACTACCGTGAGCTAGCTACCATGTTACCACTCAGTGACCCACAGATTGCCCAAGGTGCCACAGTGGATTTTACTGTAAACTAGGTCGGATAGTTAACGTCAGCATGTACCATAACGTTGTATTTTTAGAATGAACACGGCTCTTTATTCATCGTTAAGTTGTCGTCAGAAAGAGTTGATGAGAACGATGCTTAATGTCGGTGCTAGCTGGTTAGCTTCTGGTGACATATGGCTAATGACATTTCAACCCCAAGTGAGCTAACGAGTTGAGCTAGCTACGTCTTACTGAGCAGGAGGCTAAGTCAAAAAACTGTCTTTATTTCATATTTCATTGTTATTTCGTGTCAGTAAAAGACAACCGCATGTTTTATAACGACTAACGTCAACGCTAATATTTAACACTTTTTAAAATGTGTTTGCAATCTTTAAATATCATAAAAGATGATTCATTCTGGTACATGTATTTTACAGGATTAAGGCAGGAGTGTGTCCAATACTGTTTCCCACCGTCCTTAATCCGAACCTAACACTACCCCTACCCACCGAAAATATTTGATGGATACATTTGTTCGAGTGGGGTTTGTACATCAATTACCTCATATTTGTTGCAAGTCTTTATCTTGGATGCAAGAGATCCTGGAGTTTTTGCACGAATGTGCTGCACTTTCCAAATAACAAAAATGCACCAGTTAGTTTTGTTCTTTCCACCTGAGAACTGACAAAAAATGTGATTATGAAACGAAGGCGATATGGGGGTGCTGAATGTCAGATTTTTACATAGAATGGCATTGTTTTCCCCATGACATGACAAATAGCTTATTTCGGTATAAATATCAGCCTATTAATGAACACTGTTAAGTATGTGTGAATAAATCACCATGTAGACAAGGTTGCACTGTCCACATTTGCGGGACCATCATATAGCCTCAGAAAAGGCTATGTAACAACAACATAAAAAATTACATTTATAAATAAGGGCACTCGCATAAGAACGTAGCGCTATCAGGGTGCTAAATAATTTTCTAAAATCAGCTGGTAGAAACAGCTGTTTCTACGCTTATAACAGCAGTCTGTGGCCAAATCCCAATGTCCCCCCTTACGGACTTTGAGGCGCGCTCCCGCGAAGTCCGTGAGGGTTTAGGGATGTCCCACTGTCAAATCGTCAAGTGTTTGAGGGCTCTCTCGCAGACATTTTGAGCCCTTTATGAACCCTTTCCGAAAGTCAGCATACTGACTTAGCAATGTGACGTTAAACACGGGGTAACCAGTGGACGCATGGAGACATAAAACAAAGGTAAACAAAGAGGACTTGTGTTCAGCCTGTCATAATCAATTTACTCAGAAATATTAAGGGTTAAAGATGGAACAAAAAATAAACATGAAATCAGAAGATATTTATTTATTCATCAAATATTTGATTTTGTCATTGAAGCTGTTTTGACAAAAACGAGTAAATAGATTATATGAAGTTACCTCTCATCTTGTGAGGAAGGAGCCTGGAAGACGTTCAAAACAGGGAGTACAAAGTATAAAATAAATACACAATTATACATCATATTTTTTGTCGTTTTCATGGTAACATGATATGTTGCAGCAAAGTGCTGACCCATTCCGATTTACACCATCTCAAGCCCTCACAGTCTCTCACACTCAACCACTTACCAGGTGATGTCAGTAAGTCCTTGAGGGTTCAGGGTTTGAGGGTTTAGGGGGGGGACATTGGGATTTGGCCTGTGTCTCTCTCCTGTTGACTGTCCCTTCTCTTCCCGTCCTTTCCCTTCTGTCTGTGGACTGCTCCAATAAGAGAAAATAGAATTAGGACAGAAAGTTCTATTTACAACCACCAAAAATAGACAGACTAAGAAACCGTGTCTCTCTGTCTAACCATCTCCGCTCTGTTTCAGTCCTATAGATAGGCACACACACACACACAGCTCTGTCCATTATTCTGAAACAACAGTGTAGCGATAATAATTTGGTCTATTTTTATTTTTTTCTATGGAGGCATAGAGTTTAATAAACAGGGAAATTCAATGAGCAAAAAAAATAAACAGAAAACATGATTCAACTATCGACTATGTCGACTATAGGCAAGGCACAGCTTGGTAAATCCCACTGAGTCAGTTTTTGCAAAGACAAAAGTCTTGTCGCCTTGTCATATGATGCACCCAATCCTAGATTACAGCCTCACCTTTGATCAATAATTGATCAATCAATTAGTGGGTGTGTATAAAAAGAACCCCAGCACACCAGACCTTCACATCAACTGCAACTTGACCTCTGACAACATGCCTAAGATTCACCCTGAGACCAAAGCATTGATTATCAAGAGGCTGAAGGCCAGATCCACCGCTGAGGTGGCTGACACCTTCAATGTGTCTCAGCATCAAGTACAAAGAATAAGAAAAAGATTTGAAGAGACTGGAGATGTTTTTGATAAGCCCAGGTCCGGCAGACCCCGCAAGACAACTGCTCGGGAGGACCGTTTGTTGGCTCGAAAATCCAAGGCCAGCCCCTTTTCCACTGCAGCAAAGCTCCACCAGGCCTGGTCACTTCAAGTCCCGTGTCAACCAGGACAGTTTGTAGAATTCTGTCTCAAAATGGCCTCCATGGTCGAATCAGTGCCCAGAAACCAGCACTAAACAAAAGGCAATTAAAAAAATGTGTGGCATTTGCCAAGGCCCACAGCCTGCTAAAAGGATGGACGCTGGAAAAGTGGCAGAAGGTGGATTTCTCAGATGAATCTTCGGTTGAATTACATCACAGCCGCCGCAAATATTGCAAGAGACCTACTGGAGCCCGCATGGATCTGAGATTCACCCAGAAAACAGTTAAGTTTGGTGGCGGAAAAATCAGGGTGGAAGGCAATATCAATAGCCTAAAATATCAAGAAGTATTAGCTACCTCTTACATTCCCAACCATAAAAGGGGTCAAATTTTGCAGCAGGATGGTGCTCCATCGCCTACTTCCATCTCTACATCAAAGTTCCTCAAGGCGAAGAAGATCAAGGTGCTCCAGGACTGGCCAGCCCAGTCACCAGACATGAACATCATTGAGCATGTCTGGGGTAGAATGAAAGAGGAAGCATGGAAAACGAAACCAAAGAATCTTGATGAACTCTGGGAGGCATGTAAGACTGCTTTCTTTGCTATTCCTGATGACTTCATCAATAAATTGTATTGTCGAACCACATGGATGCAGTCCTTCAAGCTCATGGAAGTCATACAAGATATTAAATATGGATCTCACAGCACCACTACTTAATTCACTGATGTTATGCAACATATTTTTGTATTTGAAGTAAATTATTTGTTCAATTTTCACATTACTCTCTGTAGGCGACAAAACTTTTGTCTTGCCAAAATCTGACCTTTCTGTGTTCATTAAATGATCAATCTTTCTTCAGTGAAGCAAATTTATTTTAATATATTAAACATAATTTGGGAGGGTTTTAGCTTTCATATGAGCCATTTCTAAAACCAATGGATTAATTAAAAGTCAGGTTATAAGCTGTTGTTTCTACAAAATGGATAAGTGACAAGACTTTTGT
>NW_022281549.1:0-10577 GCF_004355925.1 Anarrhichthys ocellatus | reverse complement strand
GTTAAGACCTGTGAGGGAGTGGGACCATCAGGGGTTAAGACCTGTGAGGGAGTGGGACCATCAGGGGTTAAGACTTGTGAGGGAGTGGGACCATCAGGAGTTAAGACCTGTGAGGGAGTGGGACCATCAGGAGTTAAGACCTGTGAGTGAGTGGGACCATCAGTGGTTAAGACCTGTGAGGGAGTGGGACCATCAGGAGTTAAGACCTGTGAGTGAGTGGGACCATCAGTGGTTAAGACCTGTGAGGGAGTGGGACCATCAGTGGATGATCGCCGTCTGGGGTGTCTAGATATGAAAGTGGTGTGAGAAAATGTGTTGAACTGCTCTTGAGGTATTGATTATTTTGAAAAGACTGCACTTCATTACCATGAAACTGTAATATATCAGAAGCAGCTTCTGTAAGTAGGTTTTCTAACTAAACTGTATTATAGACAATAGTGGGCAGTGCTGTGATGCCGTTTGTACGGTGGCCAACAAGGGCCAAAACGCGCTCCAGCGGCCCCATAACATTTCCAATCAGAGAAACATGCTGCAGGTTCAGAAACGATACCAATTCCAAAACAACTACGACGGGGACGTGCTGCAGAAAACAGATACGATGCAAAGTCAAAAATACATGAACCTCGACATGCTTTGTGTGTTTTTCACTTTGCAATCTTTCTTGCGGCACGTTTTTGCTGTTTTGTTTTGTTGATTTTCGGACGTGTTTTTGTTTTGGCATCGTCTCTGAAGCCGCAGCGAGTTTCTCCTGGTGAAAATGTTTACGGCCGTGCGTTTGCCCCTCGTCGTCCACCGTACCGGCCCTTTAAGAACTGGACCATGTGGAGTTGGAGGCTGACTTAACACTTGATGTTTGCTCCTCAGGCGTGCTGTTCGCTCGACAGTCGGCCATAGCAGTGATGACCGGACACCGCGGGCGACACGGCAACTGTCAGACTCAGGGAAAGACCAGTCCGACACAGTTCCAGCCCTCCTGCTCCTCCTCCTCTTCCACGTCCTCCTCTTCCTCACTCCACGGACACAGAAACTCCTCCCCCTGAGTTTCCTGTTCCCCCCAAACCTCCCTCCTCACCCCACCAGGGAGGAGATCCATTCTCTTCTCAAAGACACCAAGCAGACGGAGACATAATCATCAGAGAAAGCCTCCTTCAGGTTGCTCTTGAAGGAGGCTTTCTCTCCAACCACTGCATCAGATTCCTTGTAGGTCAGCTATTTACAGGCCGGATCTTTGTCCCCCTTTGTCCCCCCTCTCTTCCTGCTCAGTGTATTTCCAGGACGTTTAACCCCTTGTGTGTCGTTCCGCGTGGAGCACTTCAAAAGCACATCAGCTCAAGGTGCGACCCGGATGAAAGCCAAACGAAGACTCCCTCTTGTGCACCATTTCAATCAGAAGACGAGGCGGCCGAGCAGCAAACCTTCAGCAAGAAATGATGGCTGTTTGTCGTCTTTACGGCGGACCTCAGAAACTCACCGCTTACAGCTGATACCAAAGAAGGAAAGCGATCTATCCTGGCTCAACACATCCAGCATTGAAAGTGAGCTTCAGCACCAATGATCAAACCTGAAGATTATAGCTAGAGTACCAAGCACATCCCAAGTGGAAATCAGCATGAACTCTGTGGATACACCACGGTCTCATTTCATGTCTCATATAGCTGGCTACAAAGAGTGATGTATGTGCACATGTATGTGAGAGGGAAGAGTCTTAAGAGTGGATTTCTTTCCTGACACAGTCGGCTCAGTCCACAGACAATCAGCAACTCGTTAGCTCGCTAGCTAGCCAGCAGGCCAAAGGAACCAAGCAGATACATAGCTCTGTCCACTGGTGAACAACAGTGTGTCCCATAATATAATAATATAATATAAAACTAATGCCAAATATCATGATCACATTGAGCTGTTAAGGGCCCCTGGGGGCCACAATGGGCTGTCAGTCAGCAAGCGTTCCACTGGAATGTCACCCTTGCTGTGTGTCAGACAGATTGTACTGATGTAATTGAGCTCATTTGTTTAAGGATATGCACCAAGTATATGTTATATGAACTCAAATATATATTGAAACAACTCCTCACTCCAAATGCATCACATGACGCTGCTCGGTCAGGTCAAACAAACACAGGACTTTCACCCAGGAGACCGGCGTTTGTGTCCCGTGCCAAACGTTAATCAATGTTATTTATTTTACCGTAGTTTTCTTATGTAACTTATACACTTAGCCAATGCCTCATATGTAAGTTATGTAATAATCATATTTATTTAACCTATCAAATAGACTTATTGTAACCCAAACCACGATTTATTTCCTAAACCGAACCAAATGAGCCTAAAAACTAAGTAAACCTACATTGGAGGTTTATTTTGAAAAGACACTGCATGTGTGTAAGGAGCAGAAACGGTCTCTAGATGGGAACCTCGAGCGTCGTAGTTTGAAGTGTAGGGCCACGAACCAAGCGTCAGTATTTGACCAGTTGGAGTGAGAACGTGTTGGTGCACAGTACTAAATATATAATGACTGTATTAGTAATAATCAAATGACTCCAAACTAGTTGGCCGATAGATAACCTGATACACACATGTACAGTGAATTAATCTGAGCTCAGAACACCGTTGCACGTTTCAATATAGAAGATTTGACAGAAGATTTACTCCTTGGATGATTCACTATTATAAGATCTCGTCTCAGACAGCAGTTCAGGCACACATTCACTCATAAACGTAACATTCAGATGATGTCACGCACTTAAGTAATGTTTTGAAGGCTCTGGTTAATATTTTCATCGTGGGATTTCTTTAAAGCGATGTATTAATTGAGGAAAATGCTCTTTGGGCTGCAGTGCTGAGGGTGACCACCGGGACACATTGGCAGCAAGGCTTCTGCCTCAACGTATCTGTAACATTCTGAACTGCATTCTGGGACATAAACACCACATTCAAAAAAAACCTGTAACACAGTTAGGATGAGTTTATATTATTTTGTCCCTTTTATTACCTTTTTGTACGTTAAGGAGATATTCTGTCAACAACTACGATAGTGGACCAGATCACCACCATCAGGTCTGTTCGGTTCTGTTGAGACAGCGATGGCGTGCATGTAAAAGAGCAAAGAGCCGTTCACACATTCTGTATGAGGACCTCCAATATGGCCACTAAAAGGGGTGCGTGGCCGTTTACATGTAGCGGGGGACGGGGGGTTCCGCTACCGTCGCCCCCACTGAGCAACCAAACCTGGACCCCTGCAGCGTAAACCCCTCACAGGAGCTCAACTGCTCGGTTTGTCCGTGACTGTTCGGCTGACCTTTTGAACCGGATGTTGTGACAGACGGGGTGAATAAAGTGCATGCGACCGATCGTAAAGCTGTGATTGGTCGTTCCATGTCACATGAAATGTGACACGCTCTGTAGCGTTCCAACACTTGTTGAACAATTTGTTTTCTCCTTGGGGCGACCACTTGTGAACGCCTCCTCACCTCAGCGGTGTCGTTTTTAAGCGCCTTATGCTCAACGCGCCATGTGAACGGCCCGATCGCATCGCGTGGAAGCCCTTCACTGCTACATGAGTCCAGTCCTTCTTTTACTTACCTTTTCTTTTGCTGTGATCACAGAATAGGTGTCACTTGATTTGGACTCGCCCAATCACACAGACACATCGTCTTTAACACAGAATACTCAAAATGTTTTTCTCATGATGACAAGGAAAGTACACTTTCAGAGTCCCAGAGTGCACAGAAACGGCGGCGGCTCCACTGATGTGATGGCGGGCGCTGCTGCGGCCCAGTGCTTTCTTCATCCATTACAGTAAATATTGCGATCGACATCATTGCTCCACCGACGCGGTCGGAAATGCTCACAAAAGAAAAAATTTGGGCTGCAGCACACGAGGTTGCGTCGTTTCTGTGAAGAAATCTCCTGCAACGCACACTGAGTAACAGCCAGGACCACCACCATGTAGACAAACAGCGGGGGGTTCGTTAACGCGAGGAGACGCAGAATAAGCACAAAGCTGACGTGACATCAGAGAAACGAGGGGACAGGAAAGAGCACTTCAGCCTTGGAGGCAGCAAGTGAGCAGAAATACAGGAAGTCTGTAGGAATCATCAGTGACTCAGTAGTTTATTTGTTTTTTAGTAATGCACTTGTGTCTAACATCAGAGAGCTTCTCCCGCTTTCACTTTCTTTCCTCTTCCTTTCTCAGCTTTCGTAAATATATAAAATATTTTCTTTATCATGAAGGGAAATGGGAACCGGTCTGAAGATATTTGGGTTTCTATCGAGTCTGTTAAAGCATTTAATTGCAGATTTTATTTATTGTGTTTTTTCTATCCTGCAAACGTCGCATTTTGGCTCCGCCGCATTGTTTGCGAACTCTTTTTAAGAGTCTTCTTGAATGCAGATACCTCACCGATCTACCTGTACATAGTCATAGTATAGTATGAATACAAGATATACCTCATGAGTTTATTTTACTTTCTATTGTACAGCCACCTGAAAACCAATGTTTTACTTCAACAGATCACTGGATTTGTTTTTCTTCTTTTTTTCACTTTTTTTTCATATTTTGTATGATTATACCAAAGAAGGGAATACTTTATTGACACACATCTACCTCATTTGTTATAGACTGTGCCAATGCCAACAAGCATGTCCACAATCTTGATTGCCAGTGTTTTCATGGTGTTTCATATCCATGTACTCGTGTGAACACAAAATGCTTTGAAGTCTAACATAGCAAAGAAGAAAAGGAAAATACGACAGATGAGAGTAAAGAATTCAGCAACGTGTTCAAAGTGCTCTTTACGTTGGGTGTTGTGCCGGCACAACAAAACAGCCTTTTTGTGGGACACGGTAGGGACGAACCAAACGAGTCCAATCTACACGGAGACATCAATGTGCAGCACGGAGGAAGACAGCACCTGTTAGCGATGGATGGCACAGGTTTGATTTCTGTGAGGCCTGAGGGTGGCGCTGTCGGGCAGCCTGACGTCACAATCCTGATATCAATAAGCACATGCGCTTATGTAGCATTTGTCTCTGCAGATTTCTCCTCTAAATTTCCTCTTTCCCCGCTAAAGACTGAGATGCAGTTGAAAAGCGAGTAAGTGGACATATGAGATTATACTGTTGTTATATTCAAGGTTAAAGGCTAATTATAGCTTATAGCCCAACATATCGTATAAAGTAACGAGAAATGTCAAATGTTTGACGAAGATTTAGAAACAATAGTCGTGTTTCCATTCATCTGTCAAGCGCATTTTAAGTGAACTTTTAAAAATGTCTCAAAAAACGTTTTCATCTTTTGGAGCGAATGAACTCGTCTCCAGTGTGGTTTGGTAGAGTAGAAGAAGTAAAGGCTGGAAACAGAACCAGACGATTTACAAGAGACACAATAGAGACATGTCTTCAGGAACCTTGAGTTGTTCTTTGCTGTCAGTTCGTTCTGGCCATGTTCCATGTTCCATGTTTCATGTTCCATTGAGCGCATCAACTCTTTGTCGACAAAAGACAAAAAAGAACTCCTGAAGCGGGCGTTAAAACGTTTTTGCCGCCGTTTCCATTGAGCTTTTTTAACGCGATACCTAAAATGCCGATAACGGTTTGTGAGTGGAAACACGGCAGCGCTCTCTTGTTGTTTTGTGACACTATAAAATGTCCAGCTCACCACATGTGTCGGTCACTACTCTATGAGAGGGCTCCTAATATTGATGTGTTTATTGATAAGTAAAGACTCTAATCTCTCACACATTGATGTCACCATCTACCTCAAAGATTCAGTATCGCCCGAGTTATACAGTCAGGAATGATCTTCCACTCGCACAAAATAAATCAACTTCATTCACCTTGATGTTATGACGCGTGACCTACTCGCTTCTCTGGAGGTGCTGTCTTCCCCGTCTGACTTTTCACACGGATTGTTCAAAAGTTCTCGTTCTAAAAACATGCCACGTGCCGGTGCGACGCCCCCCCAGGGCTGATTCACTGCCGATGGAGCTAATGATATATTGTGTGAGGTGGTGACGTTGAAATTGTACAAACACAATCGTGCAGCAGAGGACAATCCTCAGCCAACGGGACGAGCCGACTGCTCGGCTGAGCCGCTGAGCTGTCGAAGGCGCTTTATGATTCTCATGTTTACTTGAAATGTGTTCTTTAGCAATCAGACAACTCTGCAGGTAGAGACGGCTACGGTCCGAGGACAGAATCGCTTACTCGCACACAGACACTGGAAACAATGACATCAGCTCACTGCTGATGGACTTGAGTACTGGTGGAAGCAGCTGGACTAGACAGATGTTTATCCACCATTTGCAGAGTTGCCAAATGGGAGAAGTATTGTTTTATGCATCCAGTTGATCTACGTAGACAATGTTACTGAGACTCGCAGTCGGAGCTCTTCGAGGCTCGTATGGACATAAAACTCTCCAGGTTGCTACAAGAGATACAAGTTAGTTGTATCTTTCGTCATTATTTTGCGTCCCCGTCCTCTTTAGTACTCCTAACTACTGCACTGTGGGAAAGGACCTGATGAGATTATTAAAAACACAGATATGAATACGAGCTGCTTCTCCCACTTCACAACTCTGTCACATGGCTGATGTCTAGATTCTTTAGGATTGTCTTGGATCTGTTCACCTTCTTACCATTGATGAATCAAACACGGTCCTGGATCAGGAACCTGGACACTCAGAGGCTCCGAATATTGAAAATACAAACTCATCTCTTCTGGGAGACTTTTAAGGTGGACATGATTTAAATGGGTTGCACCCATTTTCAATGTTATCAGCCGATTGTTGTCAAACGCTTGTTCATTAGCAGTAATCACTCTTATTTTCAAACTGTCTAAACTAAACCTTGTGAATTGACACAAAACAACTTGTGGTTTGGCTTAAAAAAACACGTTTGTTACGTAAAATAACCATGTTTGTGTCATAACTTGCATGGGTGGCGCTAAGTTATTTACGTAACAAAAGAACAGTTAAATATGTCTCTGTTTGGTTTCACACGGGACATGAACAGCGGTGTCCTGTGTGAAAGTCCTCCTTTGCTCCGTCATAGTTACTGCAGCCACTCGAGGCGGACGTCGTCTGCTTGTATTGGTAGTGGTGATCAGCCGTGTGAAGAGGTGATCACGGTGGAGCGGCCCTTCTGACTGACTCATCTATGAGGCTGATAACAGCCAATCAATCGGCTGATAACATCCAAAGCAGGCGCACGACTTCCATAACAGTCAATTAGTGGGGATGAAGTCTTGTGATTATTGTGTATTATTGTATGTATTTACACCTTACAAGTTGCAAAGGACATGTCCCTCCACCAGATGAGTTTGTATTCATCAGTCCAGCCCCCCCCCCCCCCATACATACTGCTGAAGGAACTCTGTCAGATGACTGTTAGAACCGCTGCATTCTCCTCACCAAAGAGTTTTTTAAGTTGTGACCACGCTGATGTGACCTTTTTTTTGGGGGGGGGGGTCATAACCAACAGCAGAGCAGACAAGCCGAAGAGAAAGCAACAGCTCTGCATGCAGAAAAAGAAAAAGAAAATAATTGACTTGTGTAATGAAATAACATGTTGTTTACTTTGTATTATGCTATGCTGGTAGTTTTTAGACACTAATCGCTTTATTAGCTGTGTACGAAGCTTTAAATGTTTCTTTTATTTCCCTTTTCGTTCATCTTGGATAAATCCAGTGCATTATGGGAATGCTGGATTGTGGTGCTCAGGGGTTCAAAATTTACAACAAAAAAAAAAAAGAGGTGAAAGAGATTTTCCCGTTTTGACTTGTAGCGTATTTAGAAATAAAAATGATGCTTTTAACTTCAGTGGAATGCCTCCTGCGTCATTCTTGTTCTCGTCATTTCACTCCGGTGAATCCTAATAGAAAACACACTCTGAGTAGCAACACACTCGTAAAGTAGACTTAGTATCACTGCAGCAGGCTACACCACACTTCATTTCATCGGGTTTACCTTCTGAATATTGTCAACACTCACAGGGGAGCTGGTAGTGTCCTCGGAAAGCTTTGGAGGCTCTCCATAAGTTTGGCTTTAGTGAGAACTGCCAGCAGCCTATGCGCAGATGATTGCAATACATTCACCTGCATTTCACACCGTGTGCTGACACGAGACAGAGTTAGCCAAACTCAACCTCCAGAAGAATTACTCACAGCTAATGTTGATCTTTCAAAAAAGATTGGACCAACAAAACAAATGGATAAAAATAGAATATAATAATATTGTTCAAAAAAATGAGAGAGATTTTAAACACAATTCCATGAGAATTATGATATTGAGGATATTTACTTGCTTTAAAAGTGACCAGTGGAGAGTTGTCAGCAGACGGAGGCAGTGGAACGAGTGCAGTTTGGTTGAGCGCAGCATTAAGCAGGTAAAATGGGGTAAAGATTGATTAATTAAGGTTGAGAATCCTGATGTAATTAGGAGCAGCAGAAGATTAGTGGCTGTCGATGGCGTGGCGAGGATCCGCAGGTAATAGACTTATTATTGGGGCCGTCTGAATGCTACTTTATACCTCTGAATAAACAAAAACAAATTAAGAGTAGTCGTCCAATAATGGGTTATCTTGTCAAGGACTGACAGAAATCCATGCCCCTATAACACAGTGTTCATTTTATGCACCACTGACAAGCACGGCGCTAATCAATGAAGCTACTATAAAATAAGGTGAGGCATCAATCTGCAGTGAAGGTGTCGGATGGCGCTGGGAGCAGACGGAGAGAAAAAGTGTCGGCTGTGTTTTTTGGAGAAAAATGTACTCGTTGCTCCTCCGCACGTAATGAAGCCTGTACGGTGTGTTACATCCAGAAGGACTGATGCAGCAGGAAGGGAGCTGACTGTCGAGCTGCTGGAAGTTCAGCAGAGTCCAGCTCGGCAAATAGTAATTGGATTCAATTTCCCAACAGTCACATTGCACACACCGCATGGCTCGTACAAACTACAGCTACTACTACTTGCTACTGGCCTTGCTGGCATCACTATCACCGTATGGGAATATCAATAACAGGAAAATATTATCTAATCAGGAGAGCTTAATCAGGTGGGAGTTTCCAGCTATCCTGTTAGAAATTGATGCACAATACCGAGACTTGAGCTACCTCGTTGAACTGAGCGAAGTCATATACATGCTGGAGGATATATTAAAGTTGACTTCTGCTTTTAAGCCATCCTAAGCATTTAGGAGCAGCAACTTCAGTGTCTCGCTCAATGGACATTTTGAGAGAAAAACAATTAAGACTACAAGACGTATGTCTGACCAGACAGCAATTCTCAAGGCCGAGCATCACTGTTCCCATTACGAGTGATATTCACTGCCGAGTAAAAGTTAATAGTAAGCTTACTGCATATTCAAGTGTACACTGCAATTTGCTTAAAACTCACTCAATAAGACTCTTAAATTAACGGCTCATGGCCCAGGACTGCAGTGAAGTGTGGACACCCCTTATCAGTATAACCCTTTTCCCATTGGACAAAAAACCCACTAACGCCCACATCTGGCTTTTGTCTTCAGTGGGAGGTTACAATCGGAATTCTTTCCAGGGACAATTGACTCAGCAGTAGTCTCGGGTTTTTATTGGCTCCAGCTCTGATCGAAACATGACACTTTGGTGGCCATGCTAACTTTCGCCCTATTTCCAGCGCAATGCTATACGATGCGTGTTGAAGTGAATAACAAATGCAATCGAGAGGCATTTGGACAATTATTATAATTTATTAACTTACAACAATTTATAGGCTCTCCTCAAAGCAAGACTCCATTGACAAAAACAGTAATTTTAGCTCACTGGTTGTTGTAAAACACAATTAATTCAAACTCAACAGAAACAAAACAAAACGCATCAAAACGTCTTTGTTAGTCTTTGCGCTGCTCCAACCATCAATCATCAATAATATAATTATTGCACTAGTATGAATATCATTATTGCACAAGATCAAAGTCAGTCATAATCATGCACATGAGGGGTAATTACAAGGATACATCTTGTATTAATATGTTCAGTTTATATTCATTTAAGTGGTAAATATTCATCACCATATTAAGAAAGAAACACTCAGTTTAGGGAGAGGAGATAAAGTATCACAGGCATTTGATTAATTTCAATATATATACTATTCTAGTATCTAAGGTACTTCATCATCATTTGCAGAAGTTAGTACTTTCCTCTGCTGCTGTGATACTTATCAATGATCTTATCTTACAGAATGTATGCACACGGTTAACGTTGTGAAACACGGTCATGGGTATTGTTGTAACGTTGTGAAACAGTCACGGTAAATGTAACACGTGGTTAACGTTGTAACACGTGGTTAACTTTGTAACACCTGGTTAAAGTTGTAACACATGGTTAATTTTGTAACACGTGGTTAACGTTGTAACACCTGGTTAACGTTGTAACACGTGGTTAATTTTCTAACACGTGGTTAACGTAACACGTGGTTAACGTTGCAACACCTGGTTAACGTTGTAACACGTGGTTAATTTTGTAACACCTGGTTAACGTTGTAACACGTGGTTAACTTTGTAACACCTGGTTAACGTTGTAACACGTGGTTAATTTTGTAACA
>NW_022281548.1:0-10577 GCF_004355925.1 Anarrhichthys ocellatus | reverse complement strand
GTTAAGACCTGTGAGGGAGTGGGACCATCAGGGGTTAAGACCTGTGAGGGAGTGGGACCATCAGGGGTTAAGACTTGTGAGGGAGTGGGACCATCAGGAGTTAAGACCTGTGAGGGAGTGGGACCATCAGGAGTTAAGACCTGTGAGTGAGTGGGACCATCAGTGGTTAAGACCTGTGAGGGAGTGGGACCATCAGGAGTTAAGACCTGTGAGTGAGTGGGACCATCAGTGGTTAAGACCTGTGAGGGAGTGGGACCATCAGTGGATGATCGCCGTCTGGGGTGTCTAGATATGAAAGTGGTGTGAGAAAATGTGTTGAACTGCTCTTGAGGTATTGATTATTTTGAAAAGACTGCACTTCATTACCATGAAACTGTAATATATCAGAAGCAGCTTCTGTAAGTAGGTTTTCTAACTAAACTGTATTATAGACAATAGTGGGCAGTGCTGTGATGCCGTTTGTACGGTGGCCAACAAGGGCCAAAACGCGCTCCAGCGGCCCCATAACATTTCCAATCAGAGAAACATGCTGCAGGTTCAGAAACGATACCAATTCCAAAACAACTACGACGGGGACGTGCTGCAGAAAACAGATACGATGCAAAGTCAAAAATACATGAACCTCGACATGCTTTGTGTGTTTTTCACTTTGCAATCTTTCTTGCGGCACGTTTTTGCTGTTTTGTTTTGTTGATTTTCGGACGTGTTTTTGTTTTGGCATCGTCTCTGAAGCCGCAGCGAGTTTCTCCTGGTGAAAATGTTTACGGCCGTGCGTTTGCCCCTCGTCGTCCACCGTACCGGCCCTTTAAGAACTGGACCATGTGGAGTTGGAGGCTGACTTAACACTTGATGTTTGCTCCTCAGGCGTGCTGTTCGCTCGACAGTCGGCCATAGCAGTGATGACCGGACACCGCGGGCGACACGGCAACTGTCAGACTCAGGGAAAGACCAGTCCGACACAGTTCCAGCCCTCCTGCTCCTCCTCCTCTTCCACGTCCTCCTCTTCCTCACTCCACGGACACAGAAACTCCTCCCCCTGAGTTTCCTGTTCCCCCCAAACCTCCCTCCTCACCCCACCAGGGAGGAGATCCATTCTCTTCTCAAAGACACCAAGCAGACGGAGACATAATCATCAGAGAAAGCCTCCTTCAGGTTGCTCTTGAAGGAGGCTTTCTCTCCAACCACTGCATCAGATTCCTTGTAGGTCAGCTATTTACAGGCCGGATCTTTGTCCCCCTTTGTCCCCCCTCTCTTCCTGCTCAGTGTATTTCCAGGACGTTTAACCCCTTGTGTGTCGTTCCGCGTGGAGCACTTCAAAAGCACATCAGCTCAAGGTGCGACCCGGATGAAAGCCAAACGAAGACTCCCTCTTGTGCACCATTTCAATCAGAAGACGAGGCGGCCGAGCAGCAAACCTTCAGCAAGAAATGATGGCTGTTTGTCGTCTTTACGGCGGACCTCAGAAACTCACCGCTTACAGCTGATACCAAAGAAGGAAAGCGATCTATCCTGGCTCAACACATCCAGCATTGAAAGTGAGCTTCAGCACCAATGATCAAACCTGAAGATTATAGCTAGAGTACCAAGCACATCCCAAGTGGAAATCAGCATGAACTCTGTGGATACACCACGGTCTCATTTCATGTCTCATATAGCTGGCTACAAAGAGTGATGTATGTGCACATGTATGTGAGAGGGAAGAGTCTTAAGAGTGGATTTCTTTCCTGACACAGTCGGCTCAGTCCACAGACAATCAGCAACTCGTTAGCTCGCTAGCTAGCCAGCAGGCCAAAGGAACCAAGCAGATACATAGCTCTGTCCACTGGTGAACAACAGTGTGTCCCATAATATAATAATATAATATAAAACTAATGCCAAATATCATGATCACATTGAGCTGTTAAGGGCCCCTGGGGGCCACAATGGGCTGTCAGTCAGCAAGCGTTCCACTGGAATGTCACCCTTGCTGTGTGTCAGACAGATTGTACTGATGTAATTGAGCTCATTTGTTTAAGGATATGCACCAAGTATATGTTATATGAACTCAAATATATATTGAAACAACTCCTCACTCCAAATGCATCACATGACGCTGCTCGGTCAGGTCAAACAAACACAGGACTTTCACCCAGGAGACCGGCGTTTGTGTCCCGTGCCAAACGTTAATCAATGTTATTTATTTTACCGTAGTTTTCTTATGTAACTTATACACTTAGCCAATGCCTCATATGTAAGTTATGTAATAATCATATTTATTTAACCTATCAAATAGACTTATTGTAACCCAAACCACGATTTATTTCCTAAACCGAACCAAATGAGCCTAAAAACTAAGTAAACCTACATTGGAGGTTTATTTTGAAAAGACACTGCATGTGTGTAAGGAGCAGAAACGGTCTCTAGATGGGAACCTCGAGCGTCGTAGTTTGAAGTGTAGGGCCACGAACCAAGCGTCAGTATTTGACCAGTTGGAGTGAGAACGTGTTGGTGCACAGTACTAAATATATAATGACTGTATTAGTAATAATCAAATGACTCCAAACTAGTTGGCCGATAGATAACCTGATACACACATGTACAGTGAATTAATCTGAGCTCAGAACACCGTTGCACGTTTCAATATAGAAGATTTGACAGAAGATTTACTCCTTGGATGATTCACTATTATAAGATCTCGTCTCAGACAGCAGTTCAGGCACACATTCACTCATAAACGTAACATTCAGATGATGTCACGCACTTAAGTAATGTTTTGAAGGCTCTGGTTAATATTTTCATCGTGGGATTTCTTTAAAGCGATGTATTAATTGAGGAAAATGCTCTTTGGGCTGCAGTGCTGAGGGTGACCACCGGGACACATTGGCAGCAAGGCTTCTGCCTCAACGTATCTGTAACATTCTGAACTGCATTCTGGGACATAAACACCACATTCAAAAAAAACCTGTAACACAGTTAGGATGAGTTTATATTATTTTGTCCCTTTTATTACCTTTTTGTACGTTAAGGAGATATTCTGTCAACAACTACGATAGTGGACCAGATCACCACCATCAGGTCTGTTCGGTTCTGTTGAGACAGCGATGGCGTGCATGTAAAAGAGCAAAGAGCCGTTCACACATTCTGTATGAGGACCTCCAATATGGCCACTAAAAGGGGTGCGTGGCCGTTTACATGTAGCGGGGGACGGGGGGTTCCGCTACCGTCGCCCCCACTGAGCAACCAAACCTGGACCCCTGCAGCGTAAACCCCTCACAGGAGCTCAACTGCTCGGTTTGTCCGTGACTGTTCGGCTGACCTTTTGAACCGGATGTTGTGACAGACGGGGTGAATAAAGTGCATGCGACCGATCGTAAAGCTGTGATTGGTCGTTCCATGTCACATGAAATGTGACACGCTCTGTAGCGTTCCAACACTTGTTGAACAATTTGTTTTCTCCTTGGGGCGACCACTTGTGAACGCCTCCTCACCTCAGCGGTGTCGTTTTTAAGCGCCTTATGCTCAACGCGCCATGTGAACGGCCCGATCGCATCGCGTGGAAGCCCTTCACTGCTACATGAGTCCAGTCCTTCTTTTACTTACCTTTTCTTTTGCTGTGATCACAGAATAGGTGTCACTTGATTTGGACTCGCCCAATCACACAGACACATCGTCTTTAACACAGAATACTCAAAATGTTTTTCTCATGATGACAAGGAAAGTACACTTTCAGAGTCCCAGAGTGCACAGAAACGGCGGCGGCTCCACTGATGTGATGGCGGGCGCTGCTGCGGCCCAGTGCTTTCTTCATCCATTACAGTAAATATTGCGATCGACATCATTGCTCCACCGACGCGGTCGGAAATGCTCACAAAAGAAAAAATTTGGGCTGCAGCACACGAGGTTGCGTCGTTTCTGTGAAGAAATCTCCTGCAACGCACACTGAGTAACAGCCAGGACCACCACCATGTAGACAAACAGCGGGGGGTTCGTTAACGCGAGGAGACGCAGAATAAGCACAAAGCTGACGTGACATCAGAGAAACGAGGGGACAGGAAAGAGCACTTCAGCCTTGGAGGCAGCAAGTGAGCAGAAATACAGGAAGTCTGTAGGAATCATCAGTGACTCAGTAGTTTATTTGTTTTTTAGTAATGCACTTGTGTCTAACATCAGAGAGCTTCTCCCGCTTTCACTTTCTTTCCTCTTCCTTTCTCAGCTTTCGTAAATATATAAAATATTTTCTTTATCATGAAGGGAAATGGGAACCGGTCTGAAGATATTTGGGTTTCTATCGAGTCTGTTAAAGCATTTAATTGCAGATTTTATTTATTGTGTTTTTTCTATCCTGCAAACGTCGCATTTTGGCTCCGCCGCATTGTTTGCGAACTCTTTTTAAGAGTCTTCTTGAATGCAGATACCTCACCGATCTACCTGTACATAGTCATAGTATAGTATGAATACAAGATATACCTCATGAGTTTATTTTACTTTCTATTGTACAGCCACCTGAAAACCAATGTTTTACTTCAACAGATCACTGGATTTGTTTTTCTTCTTTTTTTCACTTTTTTTTCATATTTTGTATGATTATACCAAAGAAGGGAATACTTTATTGACACACATCTACCTCATTTGTTATAGACTGTGCCAATGCCAACAAGCATGTCCACAATCTTGATTGCCAGTGTTTTCATGGTGTTTCATATCCATGTACTCGTGTGAACACAAAATGCTTTGAAGTCTAACATAGCAAAGAAGAAAAGGAAAATACGACAGATGAGAGTAAAGAATTCAGCAACGTGTTCAAAGTGCTCTTTACGTTGGGTGTTGTGCCGGCACAACAAAACAGCCTTTTTGTGGGACACGGTAGGGACGAACCAAACGAGTCCAATCTACACGGAGACATCAATGTGCAGCACGGAGGAAGACAGCACCTGTTAGCGATGGATGGCACAGGTTTGATTTCTGTGAGGCCTGAGGGTGGCGCTGTCGGGCAGCCTGACGTCACAATCCTGATATCAATAAGCACATGCGCTTATGTAGCATTTGTCTCTGCAGATTTCTCCTCTAAATTTCCTCTTTCCCCGCTAAAGACTGAGATGCAGTTGAAAAGCGAGTAAGTGGACATATGAGATTATACTGTTGTTATATTCAAGGTTAAAGGCTAATTATAGCTTATAGCCCAACATATCGTATAAAGTAACGAGAAATGTCAAATGTTTGACGAAGATTTAGAAACAATAGTCGTGTTTCCATTCATCTGTCAAGCGCATTTTAAGTGAACTTTTAAAAATGTCTCAAAAAACGTTTTCATCTTTTGGAGCGAATGAACTCGTCTCCAGTGTGGTTTGGTAGAGTAGAAGAAGTAAAGGCTGGAAACAGAACCAGACGATTTACAAGAGACACAATAGAGACATGTCTTCAGGAACCTTGAGTTGTTCTTTGCTGTCAGTTCGTTCTGGCCATGTTCCATGTTCCATGTTTCATGTTCCATTGAGCGCATCAACTCTTTGTCGACAAAAGACAAAAAAGAACTCCTGAAGCGGGCGTTAAAACGTTTTTGCCGCCGTTTCCATTGAGCTTTTTTAACGCGATACCTAAAATGCCGATAACGGTTTGTGAGTGGAAACACGGCAGCGCTCTCTTGTTGTTTTGTGACACTATAAAATGTCCAGCTCACCACATGTGTCGGTCACTACTCTATGAGAGGGCTCCTAATATTGATGTGTTTATTGATAAGTAAAGACTCTAATCTCTCACACATTGATGTCACCATCTACCTCAAAGATTCAGTATCGCCCGAGTTATACAGTCAGGAATGATCTTCCACTCGCACAAAATAAATCAACTTCATTCACCTTGATGTTATGACGCGTGACCTACTCGCTTCTCTGGAGGTGCTGTCTTCCCCGTCTGACTTTTCACACGGATTGTTCAAAAGTTCTCGTTCTAAAAACATGCCACGTGCCGGTGCGACGCCCCCCCAGGGCTGATTCACTGCCGATGGAGCTAATGATATATTGTGTGAGGTGGTGACGTTGAAATTGTACAAACACAATCGTGCAGCAGAGGACAATCCTCAGCCAACGGGACGAGCCGACTGCTCGGCTGAGCCGCTGAGCTGTCGAAGGCGCTTTATGATTCTCATGTTTACTTGAAATGTGTTCTTTAGCAATCAGACAACTCTGCAGGTAGAGACGGCTACGGTCCGAGGACAGAATCGCTTACTCGCACACAGACACTGGAAACAATGACATCAGCTCACTGCTGATGGACTTGAGTACTGGTGGAAGCAGCTGGACTAGACAGATGTTTATCCACCATTTGCAGAGTTGCCAAATGGGAGAAGTATTGTTTTATGCATCCAGTTGATCTACGTAGACAATGTTACTGAGACTCGCAGTCGGAGCTCTTCGAGGCTCGTATGGACATAAAACTCTCCAGGTTGCTACAAGAGATACAAGTTAGTTGTATCTTTCGTCATTATTTTGCGTCCCCGTCCTCTTTAGTACTCCTAACTACTGCACTGTGGGAAAGGACCTGATGAGATTATTAAAAACACAGATATGAATACGAGCTGCTTCTCCCACTTCACAACTCTGTCACATGGCTGATGTCTAGATTCTTTAGGATTGTCTTGGATCTGTTCACCTTCTTACCATTGATGAATCAAACACGGTCCTGGATCAGGAACCTGGACACTCAGAGGCTCCGAATATTGAAAATACAAACTCATCTCTTCTGGGAGACTTTTAAGGTGGACATGATTTAAATGGGTTGCACCCATTTTCAATGTTATCAGCCGATTGTTGTCAAACGCTTGTTCATTAGCAGTAATCACTCTTATTTTCAAACTGTCTAAACTAAACCTTGTGAATTGACACAAAACAACTTGTGGTTTGGCTTAAAAAAACACGTTTGTTACGTAAAATAACCATGTTTGTGTCATAACTTGCATGGGTGGCGCTAAGTTATTTACGTAACAAAAGAACAGTTAAATATGTCTCTGTTTGGTTTCACACGGGACATGAACAGCGGTGTCCTGTGTGAAAGTCCTCCTTTGCTCCGTCATAGTTACTGCAGCCACTCGAGGCGGACGTCGTCTGCTTGTATTGGTAGTGGTGATCAGCCGTGTGAAGAGGTGATCACGGTGGAGCGGCCCTTCTGACTGACTCATCTATGAGGCTGATAACAGCCAATCAATCGGCTGATAACATCCAAAGCAGGCGCACGACTTCCATAACAGTCAATTAGTGGGGATGAAGTCTTGTGATTATTGTGTATTATTGTATGTATTTACACCTTACAAGTTGCAAAGGACATGTCCCTCCACCAGATGAGTTTGTATTCATCAGTCCAGCCCCCCCCCCCCCATACATACTGCTGAAGGAACTCTGTCAGATGACTGTTAGAACCGCTGCATTCTCCTCACCAAAGAGTTTTTTAAGTTGTGACCACGCTGATGTGACCTTTTTTTTGGGGGGGGGGTCATAACCAACAGCAGAGCAGACAAGCCGAAGAGAAAGCAACAGCTCTGCATGCAGAAAAAGAAAAAGAAAATAATTGACTTGTGTAATGAAATAACATGTTGTTTACTTTGTATTATGCTATGCTGGTAGTTTTTAGACACTAATCGCTTTATTAGCTGTGTACGAAGCTTTAAATGTTTCTTTTATTTCCCTTTTCGTTCATCTTGGATAAATCCAGTGCATTATGGGAATGCTGGATTGTGGTGCTCAGGGGTTCAAAATTTACAACAAAAAAAAAAAGAGGTGAAAGAGATTTTCCCGTTTTGACTTGTAGCGTATTTAGAAATAAAAATGATGCTTTTAACTTCAGTGGAATGCCTCCTGCGTCATTCTTGTTCTCGTCATTTCACTCCGGTGAATCCTAATAGAAAACACACTCTGAGTAGCAACACACTCGTAAAGTAGACTTAGTATCACTGCAGCAGGCTACACCACACTTCATTTCATCGGGTTTACCTTCTGAATATTGTCAACACTCACAGGGGAGCTGGTAGTGTCCTCGGAAAGCTTTGGAGGCTCTCCATAAGTTTGGCTTTAGTGAGAACTGCCAGCAGCCTATGCGCAGATGATTGCAATACATTCACCTGCATTTCACACCGTGTGCTGACACGAGACAGAGTTAGCCAAACTCAACCTCCAGAAGAATTACTCACAGCTAATGTTGATCTTTCAAAAAAGATTGGACCAACAAAACAAATGGATAAAAATAGAATATAATAATATTGTTCAAAAAAATGAGAGAGATTTTAAACACAATTCCATGAGAATTATGATATTGAGGATATTTACTTGCTTTAAAAGTGACCAGTGGAGAGTTGTCAGCAGACGGAGGCAGTGGAACGAGTGCAGTTTGGTTGAGCGCAGCATTAAGCAGGTAAAATGGGGTAAAGATTGATTAATTAAGGTTGAGAATCCTGATGTAATTAGGAGCAGCAGAAGATTAGTGGCTGTCGATGGCGTGGCGAGGATCCGCAGGTAATAGACTTATTATTGGGGCCGTCTGAATGCTACTTTATACCTCTGAATAAACAAAAACAAATTAAGAGTAGTCGTCCAATAATGGGTTATCTTGTCAAGGACTGACAGAAATCCATGCCCCTATAACACAGTGTTCATTTTATGCACCACTGACAAGCACGGCGCTAATCAATGAAGCTACTATAAAATAAGGTGAGGCATCAATCTGCAGTGAAGGTGTCGGATGGCGCTGGGAGCAGACGGAGAGAAAAAGTGTCGGCTGTGTTTTTTGGAGAAAAATGTACTCGTTGCTCCTCCGCACGTAATGAAGCCTGTACGGTGTGTTACATCCAGAAGGACTGATGCAGCAGGAAGGGAGCTGACTGTCGAGCTGCTGGAAGTTCAGCAGAGTCCAGCTCGGCAAATAGTAATTGGATTCAATTTCCCAACAGTCACATTGCACACACCGCATGGCTCGTACAAACTACAGCTACTACTACTTGCTACTGGCCTTGCTGGCATCACTATCACCGTATGGGAATATCAATAACAGGAAAATATTATCTAATCAGGAGAGCTTAATCAGGTGGGAGTTTCCAGCTATCCTGTTAGAAATTGATGCACAATACCGAGACTTGAGCTACCTCGTTGAACTGAGCGAAGTCATATACATGCTGGAGGATATATTAAAGTTGACTTCTGCTTTTAAGCCATCCTAAGCATTTAGGAGCAGCAACTTCAGTGTCTCGCTCAATGGACATTTTGAGAGAAAAACAATTAAGACTACAAGACGTATGTCTGACCAGACAGCAATTCTCAAGGCCGAGCATCACTGTTCCCATTACGAGTGATATTCACTGCCGAGTAAAAGTTAATAGTAAGCTTACTGCATATTCAAGTGTACACTGCAATTTGCTTAAAACTCACTCAATAAGACTCTTAAATTAACGGCTCATGGCCCAGGACTGCAGTGAAGTGTGGACACCCCTTATCAGTATAACCCTTTTCCCATTGGACAAAAAACCCACTAACGCCCACATCTGGCTTTTGTCTTCAGTGGGAGGTTACAATCGGAATTCTTTCCAGGGACAATTGACTCAGCAGTAGTCTCGGGTTTTTATTGGCTCCAGCTCTGATCGAAACATGACACTTTGGTGGCCATGCTAACTTTCGCCCTATTTCCAGCGCAATGCTATACGATGCGTGTTGAAGTGAATAACAAATGCAATCGAGAGGCATTTGGACAATTATTATAATTTATTAACTTACAACAATTTATAGGCTCTCCTCAAAGCAAGACTCCATTGACAAAAACAGTAATTTTAGCTCACTGGTTGTTGTAAAACACAATTAATTCAAACTCAACAGAAACAAAACAAAACGCATCAAAACGTCTTTGTTAGTCTTTGCGCTGCTCCAACCATCAATCATCAATAATATAATTATTGCACTAGTATGAATATCATTATTGCACAAGATCAAAGTCAGTCATAATCATGCACATGAGGGGTAATTACAAGGATACATCTTGTATTAATATGTTCAGTTTATATTCATTTAAGTGGTAAATATTCATCACCATATTAAGAAAGAAACACTCAGTTTAGGGAGAGGAGATAAAGTATCACAGGCATTTGATTAATTTCAATATATATACTATTCTAGTATCTAAGGTACTTCATCATCATTTGCAGAAGTTAGTACTTTCCTCTGCTGCTGTGATACTTATCAATGATCTTATCTTACAGAATGTATGCACACGGTTAACGTTGTGAAACACGGTCATGGGTATTGTTGTAACGTTGTGAAACAGTCACGGTAAATGTAACACGTGGTTAACGTTGTAACACGTGGTTAACTTTGTAACACCTGGTTAAAGTTGTAACACATGGTTAATTTTGTAACACGTGGTTAACGTTGTAACACCTGGTTAACGTTGTAACACGTGGTTAATTTTCTAACACGTGGTTAACGTTGTAACACGTGGTTAACGTTGCAACACCTGGTTAACGTTGTAACACGTGGTTAATTTTGTAACACCTGGTTAACGTTGTAACACGTGGTTAACTTTGTAACACCTGGTTAACGTTGTAACACGTGGTTAATTTTGTAACA
>NW_022281547.1:2461-10665 GCF_004355925.1 Anarrhichthys ocellatus | reverse complement strand
TCATTATGTGTGTCTTTGTAGTTGTTTTGTGTCACTTTGTAATATGTTTGGTCTTTTTGTCGTTTTTTTTCTAGTTATTTTGTCGTTTTGTAGTCATTTTGAGTGTTTTTGTTTTTGTTTGTTTATGTGTCTCTTTGCAGCTGTTTTACATCCATTGGTTTTGGTCTCTTTGACGTATTTGTGTGTCTCTTTGTAGTCCTTTAGTGTTTCTTTGTGTTTATTTTCAGTCTCTACCTGGTATGTAACTCTTTACATTTGGTAAGTGAAGGCCCGGACATGTTGGGCCCCTGGCCCTGTGCCCATTAGGCCCCTTCAGTAATCCATCCAAATCACAGAGCAGCTTGATTCCATCCTACAGGTATTAACTGGATGCAGCTGGTGCAGCGAGTTCACCTGATTGGTTATCAGGAGCAGGTGCGCCGGCTGCAGAAAGCTGCTCGACAACAAAGATGAAGCATCAGAACTGTGACGGAGGTGAGGCGGTTTGCGTGAGACGTCAGCAGGATTATGTGAGCGATCTGCACTTACGTAATACTGCTGCTCACTCCTACTCGCAGGGAAAAGGCTGGAGAGACGTCCATGTGCTGCTGGAGTTCCCCAGTCAGTGATGGTGGAGATGGTTTAGAGATCTCTGCAGTAATGCTGGTCCACCATCAGACTATGGAGGCACGATGTTATTCAGACTCTCTGATCGTTATCTGGATTCAGAGCTTTAACTCTTACAAACCTGCTCCTGTGTTCAAAGTGCGACAAATTACATTTGTTATGAAAAGACGATCCTGCAGATAGAAAACAGCCACGTGACATTACACTCCGGTACTTTGTGCAGGAGTCCGTCTGCTGTTCAAGCAGATAATTATGATTATTGTCATTGTGTCCTTATCCACTTATTCAATAAAACACAAGTAACTTTGATGGTGATCCAAACCGAGGAGCCTTTAAATGCCTTCGTGAATGTTTTTAGGTCATACATCATGCTTATCTTTACTGCCACCATGAACTCAACTCTCACTGCTGTGTTCTGTGCACGTACTTCTCTGTGTGCATCCCTGTTGTTCTGATGAGGAGAAACTCTAATTGTTCCAGCATGCAATGATATTAAACATTAGTGCGTGTTTGTCTTCCACAGCTCCATGAATAAAAGGTTGTTCCCCGTAGGAGGAAGATTTTGATTGGTCTGCACAGTTCTGACCTTTTGGATTCTCACGTTGTTCTGATGTTTCTCTTTTGTGCTTCTCTCCTCACTTCATTTGCATTTACTGAAAACGTTCTGCCAAACAGCTTCAGTGTGTCTTTACAAATCCTAGAACCTGCTCCACAGTATCAACCTGAACAGCACATGTACTGAGACCGCTGACACGGGAAAATGCTGCTGTATGTTCACTTACAACATGCATGAAGGCAGCATGTAAGCTTCACTTGTTGATGCAAAGATGCAAACCAGTCCTTCCACTTCTCCTCCTGCCTTCAGCGTAAACTTTCCCTCACCTGCTTCATGTTTACTTGTTTGTCACGTACGTCGCAGTCATTGGGGATTTTTCTGAGTTTCATATTCGTCACTCTGTTCTCCGCGTTCCCTGCCCCGCGTTCCACGTTCCCTGCCCCGCGTTCCACGTTCCCTGCCCCGCTTTCCCTGCTCCGCGTTCCCTGCCCCGCTTTCCCTGCTCCGCGTTCCCTGCCCCGCTTTCCCTGCTCCGCGTTCCGTGCCCCGCTTTCCCTGCCCCGCGTTCCACGTTCCCTGCCCCGCGTTCCACGTTCCCTGCCCCGCGTTCCCTGCCTCTGCCTCGTTTTTGGGGTTGTGACTTCTTGCAGACACAGTGTTCAGTGTCGGCTCCTCGTTCGGGTTGTTTGTTCCACCAAAGAGACGTTTCCCCTCCAAACGTGTGAGATGGTTTCATTTAAATGTCTGTTCAGATGATCAACGCTTCACTTAGAACTAAGACTAGATGAACACTCAGAAAGTGAAGACAGTAGTAGTTAGTTATTCTTCTTCTCTCCGGTTAACCATTTATCTTGTGACCCTTTGGAGGGGCCCGACCCCTATGTTGGGACCCACAGCTGTAACAGTAACGTGCTGCTCTAACATTGATGCTTCAGTATCAAATATCACATATCAGCCACAGGAGACATTTTACTGAGAATACTTTTACTTCTGGACTTTGAATGCAGGACTTTTCTTTGTAAAGGCGATATTTACATGAATCTATTATTTACATGAATCTATTGCTGCGTTTACTTCCGTAATAGATCACAATACTTCTTCCTGTCTCTACCACACAATCATGAGTCGTCGCTTTCTGCCAAACACTCACGTAGAAGTCATTTCTGTTCTGACTCAGTCAGAGTGACTTCCCTGCAGCTGGACGCCAGCTGACTCACCTCCAACATGTGACCACGAGTATCTAACGCTCACACCTGCAAACAGGAAGTCATCGAGTCATTCCTCAGAAGGACACGCACGCTCATTAACATCTTTTTTAACCGATTAATAATTGAGTTTATGTTTTGCTTCTTTGTAAGCAGACTGTATGCGTGCGTAAATATCAATACGCTGACGAGCAGAATCCTGTTGATCCAAAGAGAGAAACACATCAGTTAGAATGAAGAAGAGCTTCAGTGACAGGGACTCTGAAGAAAGAGACGTCTTTGAGGTTTGATTGACGTGTGATCTGTGGTGCAGACAGACGGGACGGCCGCCTTCTGTTTGCACTGAAGATGTCCAGATAATATTCAGAACTAGAACCACCGGTTTGACTCTTCTCTGACGGACTTGACACTGAAACACGACGTTTGAATGAGCGGAGGGAAGTTCAGAGCAAAGAGAGAAACTTTGCGTGACCTCTCGCCCTGAATGTGTCTGTGTCTACGTTAGCAGGATGCATTCAAGGTTCGGCTGCAGCTCGAACGTGCTGGAGATAACGTCGTTGAGGCGACTTTATTCTTCCACCAGCACTCGTGACCTGAGTGTATGCAAAACCAAATCCCTCATTACGCTAAGTGTAGCACAGAGCAGCTTATTCTACTTATACAAACACTGCAGAGCGATGATGTCAGTCGGGAGCTTTTGCATCGTAGAGGTGTTTGGTGTGTGCGTCTGCACCTCCACCCTGTTGGGTCAATATTTAGTCACACGTTAAGCGTGGACTCCTCGCGGATGTTTACGAGTGATGACGGACGTCGGTGAAGTCGTACCTGGAGGGGAAGTGCTTCTCTCTTCCTCTGCAGGGCGAGGACTCTGTGACTGTTCCGCCCTCAGCGTTGACACAGAAAAACCATTTAGGACGGACAAGTTCAGACACGTTCTTCTGTTAATTTGGTCGCGTTGCTCCCCGGTGGGGGGGGGATCCTCTCCTTCTAATGATCTCTGGCTCTCTGACGTCCACAGAGCACGATGTACGAGAACACTTTGTCTTACGGGTCTCAAGCTTCACTCAGAGTTCTGTAGAACAGAACGTGAATTCTTCTGAAGCTTCCTGGAGAGGAACCTGCTGAATGCAGATTAACATCAAAATGTATTAATGTTCTAAACAACGTGTCCGTGGACTTCAGACAGAAGTAGATCAACTCAGATGAGATGGAACTTTATTAATCCCGAAGGAAATTCTTGTGCCGGAGATTGATTTAAAAAACAAAGAAGAAGAAAAGAAGAATTAGAAAAAGAAAACAGTTGAGTAAAAACATAAAGAGTAGAAGAAGTAATGCTAACAGCAGTGCAAAATAGAATAACTAACATTAATTCATAAAGATAAGTCAACTAAAGTAATATTTTTCATGATATTGAGCAGAATATTTGGCATTAAGTAATGAAAACTTGTATTTCACATGAACATGAAAAGCAGCTTCAGAGGGTCCTGGTCGTAATCTGTTCATCTACCTGCTTTATTATGATTCAGTTATGTGTTGATTGATAGTTTTAGATATTTGCTGTAAGTTTGAGCATTCACTGTTTCCTATAAATAAAACTCTGTGACACACTTTTGATTTAATATCATTAACAGTAAACTCCTGATGGCTGCAGTTGAACTATCTTGGTGACCTTATAGTTGACTTTTTAAAATGTCTCTAAGTCTCCAATAATTTACATGATGAAGTGTCTCAATGGGCAGAAACTGTCTTTCTTTAAAGAGCACGTGATGGAGTTCTGTCAGAATCTAAATGAAAGGGTTTTATAAAGATCATTTTCAGGCTCCTCATATTATTATTATTATTATTATTATTATTATATAAACTAATAAAAGCTTCGGTCTGTTATTGAGCAGGAAAACAAGGATAATACTCTAAAGACCGTAATCATCCGCTGCCTGATTACTTCATCCCTACATGGCAGATGGAGGTGCGTGTGTGTGTGTGTGTGTGTGTGTGTGTGTGTGTGTTATAGTACAGGAGTACCATTTAACCCACGAGAACAGACTTCCAGGTCGTGTTTTAACGGCCGACACGCCCCCTCACTGTTCATCAGTCATGTGATTGGACGCTGCAGATCGGACTGACTGACTGAGTTTAACACCAGAGTGAAGACGGATCACAATAAACTAGTTTATATTTGATTAGGTTTCTGACCCAAGTGAGGGAAACAGGGATGCAAGTAAGAGACTTGAGAAGTACCCTCAGCGTTGATTTTATGTTTTTTGACGGAGGAAGTGAGGCTATGCTGCCTTCAAAATAAAAGCACATACAAAAAAATGCAAGTAAAGGAATTAACAAGTTGAATTATTACAAAAAAGGTGGATTGATACTCATTGATTCATTAATTCTCATTGTAGATTATGATAAAAGCACGTATAATATATCATAATAAAGAGCCTTATATTGTAAAGTGAGTGAGATTGCACGAATTACCTGCAAATAATATCACAAAACATTCAAGTCCAGATTTTACATGAAACACTTCTGGATGTAATTTGAAGGAAATCACTGGTAATTCATTTTATTATTATAAATTATCATCTATTGTGTTGCGTTATCTTTACAGACTTTACGTTATTGCATCTGTTGACTTAAGATGCAACTCAAACATTTAAATGCACCAATAAATAATGAACACAACTGTGAACCATGTAAATGATCAAACTATCTTTAAATCCCAGAAATCACTACATGTGTCATTTTTACAGTATTGTGAGGAAAACATAAACAGTGTTTTTCTGCACTCCGGCTCGTCTTTGTACGGCTTCATTTTATTTTTGATATTTTATTCATTTATTGTATTTCTTAGTTTGTTCTTTCATCAGCGTTCAAACTTTACCTCATTTGTTCTTGCTTTGTTTATTCCTCTGTTGTTATATTACCTTCTTTTGTCTGTCAAATCATTTTATGATGAAAAATAAAGTTTCTAATAAGGAATGAAGGATGAATTCATATTTACTCACGTTTAAATGGAGCGTTTATTTCAATTAAAGTCACATTTTACTCAGAATAAGTAAGAACTTACATAATTATTATCAAATGACAGACCTGTAAAATGAAACACTGACACCCAACAGGTGTGCGCCTTCTCACTTTATTTTGAAATGTCTTACCAGAAGTTGGCCATCCTGTCTGTGAACTGGTTGGCTTGACAACGGAGGGACACGAGGAGGAGGAGGAGGAGGAGGAGGAGGAGGAGGAGCATGTTGGAGACCAATGACAGGACAGGTAGCAACAGGTGAGCCTCTCTCTCTCTCACACACACACACACACACTGAGGAAGCGGCTCGTGGGACAGACTGTGACGTGACGAGGAACTAGAGAAGAGAGGACCATTTCAGCGCCTCGGACAGGAAGCCAATCCGGGCCGTTTGGATTATTCTCGAGATTAAAACCCGGATGACATAAAACAGAAACAGTTGAAACATCCCTCTGATAAGGACTTTGGGAGTTATTGTGAGTTTTTAACACATATTTAAACAAGGTGACCAGCTGCTTGTGTTGTATCGACGTGGACCCGCTGGAGTATTGATCTGCTGGAGTTTATTTGTTTATATGTCTCCTTCTGTGCAGTAATGTCTCCACACAGCTGTGATAGCAGGAACTAGTTTAGTCTCTTTATTAAACCTCCTGTTTGCTGAACATTAACCCCCCAGAGCTGCGGACTACCCCGGCACCATGATCAACTCGGAGGCGCTGCGGCCGTCCGCGTCCGGCAGGAAGCCGCTGGGCAAGCTGGCGTCCCGGCTGGAGGAGGTGAAGAACCCGTGGAGGCAAGTGTCCACGCTGGAGCTGAGCCACAACGAGGCGGCCCGCCTGGCCACGGACGCCCTGCTGGAGCAAGGGGAGAAGGAGTACCGCCGGGTGCTGACCGAGGAGCGGGAGCTCAACTTTCTGTCCCCGCTGGAGGTGCGCTACATCACCGAGCAAGCGGCCAAGACGTGCGCCTCCGAGAGCAGCGGCGGCGGCGGCGGCGGCGGCGGTCCCAACGACCGGGACTTCGGAGACGGAGACGCCGTGTCCGACCTCACCTCCGGGACTTACTTCCCGATGATGTCCGACGACGAGCCGCCCATGCTGGAGCTCGGCTGGCCGGACTCCCCGGCGAGGTACGGACCGTCGGAGACGCAGATCTACTTCCAGAGGGACAAGTCCCACAACGTGAAAGACCTCATCAGGTCCCTGATCAACACCGCCAAAAAGGTCTGCTTCAGCATTTATTACACATCTGCTTCAGCATTTATTACACATCTATATCATGCGGAATAATTCACTTCAGTGAACAAATAACAAGTATGAAGTTGTATTGGGGTTTTATATTTGTGTGATCATCATCATGTTGTTTATTAATTCCTTAAATCTGACTTTATGCTCAGAAACGATGTAACCCTGGTCTTGTTGAGCATTAGACCCGGATTAGCAGCACACATGATGTTCCATGACACCTAAATAAACACTCATCAATCAGCTGATCAACAGAATAAAGTGAAGCCAGGAGGTCAGTGGGTCACCTGGTCTCCAGTGACCAGGCCTCATGTAGTCTAAGTCAACGTTAAACATTCAAGTTAAGATCTCCTGTCTGAGGATTATGTATTTACCAAAACGTTACCTCGATAACAGGCTTTTAATCAGAATCTAAGGAGGTAAATAGTTATTCATTCATCCCAGTGAGCCGTTAAAAGCACGATGATGTTATTCTGATGTTTCTCTGTGCTCAACATTAATCTACGTACAAGATGCGACACCACGACTAGTTTGGAGCCAATCGTGGTCCAACATGTAACTTTCACAAGTGTGATGTGGAAACTTTAAGCCGTTATTCATCCAGCAGCTTTTTATTCATATCAGAGCAGATAATCTGCAGATAATCTGATTATTAAACAGTTCAATGACAGTGAGTTGATCAAAGCTACGACATGAATGAAGTACAGACATTGCGTAACATGAAAACAATAGAAGAAGAGACAGGTTTTGTGGAGACATCTTGTGTCAGTCAAACTTTGAAATGAAAATATCTGCACGTTCAGTTGAGAGAGTTTATGTTTTCATGTTTGTCAGGAAACGACGTGACGGCGTCTCGACAAACAACACGACAATAAATGCTTGTGTTTCCTTCCGTCGGTGTTGTGTGTTGTGGTCTCTGGGCTTCTACCTGAGTGCGTTGCTTTCTGCCTCCTGTGGTTTCCACTTGTTAAGCTGCTGAGTCGGCGTCCTGCCTGCTGTCATGTCTGGTCAGCACCGAGGCATCGCTCGCTTATCAGCTGACCTCGGTTCACAGATTTGGAAAGATCTGACTCTCTAATCACCGGCCGTGGATGGATAATGAGACCGTGGACACATGTAGAAGACCCCCCCCCCCCCACATCTGTAGCAGCAACACAAAATACTGCTGCATCTTTGTGTCGTTGCTCGTCGTCTCCTAGTAGTTTTGTCTCTTCGTAGATGTTTTTTGTGTCTCTTTGGTCATTTTGCGTCCCCCTATAGTTGTTATTGGTTTGGTAGTTTGCGTCTCTTTGTAATTGTTTAGTTTTCTTTGTGGAAGTTTTGTCTCATTTGAGTTGTTTTGCACGTTTTTTGTAGTTGTAGTTGTTTTGTGTCTCTGTAGTTGTTTTGCATCTTGTTGTGGTAGTGTGTGTCTCTTTAGCATAGTTTAGTTTCTTTGTTGATCTTTTGTGTCTCTCTGTAGTTGGTTTGGGTCTCTCTGTAGTTGTTTTGGGTCTCTCTGTAGTTGTTTGGGTCTCTCTGTAGTTGGTTTGGGTCTCTCTGTAGTTGTTTTGGGTCTCTCTGTAGTTGTTTGG
>NW_022281547.1:0-2451 GCF_004355925.1 Anarrhichthys ocellatus | reverse complement strand
TAGTTGTTTTGGGTCTCTCTGTAGTTGTTTGGGTCTCTCTGTAGTTGGTTTGGGTCTCTCTGTTCTCTGTAGTTGTTTGGGTCTCTCTGTAGTTGTTTTGGGTCTCTCTGTAGTTGTTTTGTGTCTCTCTGTAGTTGTTTGGGTCTCTCTGTAGTTGGTTTGGGTCTCTCTGTAGTTGTTTGTGTCTCTCTGTAGTTGTTTTGCATCTTGTTGTGACAGTTTGCGTCTCGTTGTAATTCTGTTGTGTCTCTTTAAGGTTGTGTCTCTCTTTGTAGTCGCTTTGCATCTTGTTGTGGTAGTGTGTGTCTCTTTGGCATAGTTTAGTTTCTTTGTTGATCTTTTGGGTCTCTTTGTAGTAGTTTTGAACGTCTTTCTATATTCCTGTTGTGTGTTTTTGTGGTAGTTTGCCTTTCTCTCCCCTGGGCCCCGGGGCCCCGGAGGCCCCATTCAGTGACCCATCCAGGGGCCCGGCACTCTGGATGCTATAAACTAAATAGATTTTGTTCACTAATGATCAGCTCTGTAGTGTACAGCCGTTGCATCATGACTTGTGACTGAGATTTATGAGTTTACAGTACGTGTTGCCTAATTGTTTCGTGGTCACTAAACTGACCACAGAACAGATAAATAAGCAACACGCTGCACATGAGTCAGCTGCACACAGACGCTTCCTTCTTCTCGACCTTTTTTAGAAATGCATCATTTCTGATGATGCTAATAAAAGACGTTTAAACCGGTCTGATCGCTGCAGGAAATATTCTGAGAGATGTCGAGAGGCTGCCGGCTCTCAGCATGGCAGCAACATTCAGCTCTTTCTCACACGTTTGTGCAGAGTCAGCAGCTTTATGGTCACCAGTCAGTGGATGCAGCTGATAAACATGAACAGCTGTTCGTTGCTCTTATCTCAAGTTCACTTAGTTCCTCTTTCTAGACCAGAACAATGAAGGAGCTTTGGCTTCTTGTAATGTGAGCGCAGTCAAGGAGACTTATCTCTTCTCTGCAAATCATCTTGTTGCTCTCACAATGTGCACGACTCGCCTGACTGAGACAACAAAAGAGTATTTTATGCACACAATATTCACCGGTGTGTGTTTGAGTTTGTATTTCCAGCTGATCTGCAGCTGAACACCGCTGTTGTTCTCGTTCGTTACGTTGCTCGTCTTGAACAGGAGTCATCTTTAGTGTGCGTTACTCATTCACACGCTCATGTGCATAACGCCAGCAGGCATCAGTACGTCTGTACATGCTGTCAAATGCGTTCTGTGTGTGTTCATGTTGCATAACACCTGCTGTATGCCGGCTCCCTTCACTCCTTTTAGAGCACGTAAAAGAGTGTATTTGTAAAGTCAGACGTTCACCTGCGGTCAGAAGTGGATTCAGTGCTTTCACCGCTGTCTTTAGCAGCAACGTGTCCTCTGTAGCTGGATTCTGATTGCATTCATAATATTACTCCAGTTAGGTTATTATTATTATTAATTTTTGTGTTATACAGTAATAACCATGAGGGAGAAGGCCGTCCCCTCTCGGTGAACCTTCAGCGTGTCTGGACCACCGCGCTCCTCTGAAGAATAAACACGTGTCCACTGAGCTCATCCCTCACCCATGAGGGTTAAACATAAAGCGACGCATATCACCAGAGCAAGATTGATCTCATTAAGGATTAATCAGTAGATTATGTTTTTGGTTAATTGTTTAGTCTGTAAAATACTCAAAACATATCAATATGTCCGTCACAATCTCCACGAGCTCATGTTGACGTCTCAAGAAACAGCGAGACGTCCCGTCTAAATAACCGTTAAATGGAAGATATGAAACATGACGGCCTGTATGATGACGTCTGTCACGTGTCTCCGCTGCTGCAGGTGATCGCGCTGGTGATGGACGTGTTCACAGACGTGGACCTGCTGTGTGATCTGATGGAGGCGTCCAACAAGCGCAAAGTCCCCGTCTACATCCTGCTGGACGAGAAGAACCTGGACTGCTTCACAGACATGTGCTCCGCACTCGACATCCAGAGCTCACACATGAGTGTAAGTACTGAGTGTTGCTTCTATCGTTCCATCATTCCCCATGCACAGACACGGACCAGTGAGCAAATGTGACCCTCCAGACCATGATATGTGAGCTCTTAACTGGTCCTGAACCAGTCTCAGTGTAGTCCTGATCCTCTATCAGACCTCCATCAGTAAAGAGACCATCAGAGAGAAGGTGGTCTGTTTCTATAGAGTTATTCTTGGTGCTCGTCATCGGAGCCACCGGGTCGGATTCTGGTGAAACCAGATGAACTCGTGCAGGTTCACCAGAAACTCCTGCAGCTCAGACTCCAGCAGAGACCGGTCCACCGCGGACAGACCCAGATCCTCCTGCAGAGACCAGTCCAAAGTGGACAGACCCAGATCCTCCTGCAGAGACCGGTCCACCGTGGACAGACCCAGATCCTCCAGCAGAGAC
>NW_022281546.1:0-10598 GCF_004355925.1 Anarrhichthys ocellatus | reverse complement strand
CACACACACACACACACACACACACACACACACACACACACACACACTATTGCAGGAGTCAATTCCTTTACTGATCATATTACTCATATTTTCTTTTCTTCACTCTTCTATTCTGCAAATAATCACAAAGCAGCACTGCCATCGTGCTGTCGGTTCTTTTTATTAGCCATGCTAGCAGCATGTATTCCCTGTTAGCAATCAGTCAGTCCGTCCAGTGGTTAGTCGTTCGGTCTGTCTATCACTTTGGTTCAGACTGAAATGTCTCAACAACTATCGGATGACCTGATATGAAAGTTGTTTCAGATATTCATGGTCCCCAGTGGATGAAACTTAATCTGGTGGTCCCCTGACTTTTCCTCTTGTGCCACCATCAGGCCACAGTTTTCACTTGTCCTGTGAAATATCGCAACAAGATGGATTAAAGTGAGTTTCCAACATGCATGGTTCGCACAGAATTAATCCATCATGACTTCGGTGATGCCCTGACCTTTCCTCCACTGGCTCATTCATTAGTTGCTTAGCTACCAGCTGACTGGTAGCATCATATTCATACATATCTCCTCTCTGGCTCCCCTGCTGGTAACATCAGGCTTCATGCTGGACATTTTTAGGGTATGAAATGAAGACCTATCCTGAAATATTAAGGAAATAAACAGCAAAAAGGCAAGAATGACAGGCTGACAACCATGAAATTGTATTTCTGGTTTGTTTTTCTATTTTTTAAATAAATAGAAAATAGATCCCACCTCTTTGATTACTCAAGTTTGAACGGAAGACTTTCACTGAAGAAATCTCCAGACAATTTCAAATACACACAGTTCAGGATAGATGACATTGATTTTCTAAAGCAAACACAATGTTCAGCAGTACTTAGGAGGGTAAAGAGTACTACAGTCAGGTAGAAGTACCATTACCTTTTACTTATTTATTAAGCCATCCTATTTATTCATAGGATTTTGCATCTTTTAGCGCACTGACCACACAAACTGTTATTACTGAAGGTCATGTTGTAAAGGGAAGGAACACCCACACATGGATTCATGCGTCAAAGAATTTAAATATTAAGTTGACTGCTGAAGACAAAATCCAGTCCATGGGAGTGAATGCTTATTATCTTTGCTACATGCAATGACATATGATGCAAACATAACACATAGGTGATACAGGAATATAACAATATGTTCAGGAGGACTGTGCCCTAGCTCCATGAACCTGTAGACAAAGCAGACACGATGTCACGGGGTGTGGTGGAGGACTCAAATGCAGGCCAGACAGAGTAGCGTGAAGCAGGTATTTAATGAAATTAAATCAACACAGGAAACTTACAGGACACAACGGGGGATCCACGGACAAGACAAGAGACGAAGGGAAAAATCCAGCAGAATGAGGCAGGGCAGGCAGACGGGAAACCCGGGAACAAGACGAGCCAAATGGGCATGTAGACATGAAAATGATCTAGAAGTGTGTGTGTGTGTGTGTGAGACTGGGGTTTAAATAGTGGCTGCAGTGGAGTGAGCAGGTGAGAGAAATGAACTGACGAGGTGGGAGTGACTGGCAGGTGCCCTGAATAAATTGATTAGGTGAGAGATGGAAAAAACAGGATGATGGTGGCAGAGCTGTGACACATGACATGTTTACAGGTGAAGTCACCTTTGCTTTCACTAGCAAGGACCACACCATCCACAAAATGCATTTAAGCTATTTTAATAATGAAAGATGATTGGTGTGCGAGGCTTGAAACTTGCTTGTAGTTCGTTCGTTTGCTGGCTGCGTTTAGGGGAGGCTTCGGTATACAGCAGACCCCGTCAGGACGAGAGAGAGGAAGAAGAGGAAGAGAGAAACAGGGTGGGAGAGAGGGGTGCAGTAAGCGAGAGACAAAGAGGGCGGAAGGGTTAGTGGCACAGTTGAGGTGTGGTCCTGCTTCTAAAACTGCGAGATAACTTCAATGAAAATAAATAATTTAAATGAGAACCATAGACAGCTTCAGGAAGGAGAGAGATAGATAGATAGAGAGAGACAGACAGACATGGAGAGACAGAGACAGATAGAGACAGAGAGAGAGAGAGGTGACAGGGCTATAACTGCCTCTTACTAATAGCCTACTGGTTAATAACGGGAGAAAAAAAATCTCACCACTTTTTCCTTCATAACTCTCATCACTTTTCAGAACTATATTGCGGCCTGATCTCCTAATCACTGATATTATCTTTGTGTATGGAAGCAACTCAAGGCCACGATACATAAAATCACATGAAAAAATCACTGCAATGTCTAGATAAATCACCTATCCCCTATCACCTATTGCTTATCCCATATTGCCTATTACCTATTTCCTATCACCTATTACATTCATTCATAACAAAACTGAGAAAAACAGACAAAGTGTATTTCTGTTTGTTACGTTTGTTTAAATTAACCTGTAATCTGCCAGAGTCAGCAGATTTAGCTGATGCTAATAAGTTGAAATAAGGTCAGAGAAACACTGGAGTAAAATACCATTTCACAGTTGTAAACATTAACATTCTAAGAAAACACTTTTTATCCAACTAATAGTCAATTGATATAGTTGATAGTTGCAGCCTTAGTACACACACTCGGTGTCCACAGCAGTACATTGCTCCCGTGCTGGTACTCCTTCCTGCTTCTCCAGACTGGGGGCGTGCTGACCGTCATACTGTAGGTACTTCAGAACACACAACAAACAAAAGCTATCCCTTTAACCATGAACTTTGTGTCTGTTGACATCCTCTTGTGTTCAGGTACCTCAGTTTTTAGTTATTGCTTTTGTCTCCAACAATTAATGTTCTGTAGTAGTTAGCAATAATCTACTGAGTTATACTCTTTGTATTGGTTTACCGATTTAAATCTAATTTGATTTTCTGTTCTTTTTTTTTTAAGCTGGTTTTTTAAGCTGGTTAGTATATAGTTGTTTGTAATTGTTAATTAAAAAATAGCTTTTTTAGAAATTCTTGAACATAAAAATAGATACATATTGTATATTAACACAAGGCTTTAAACAGGGTTTGAACCTTTGACTGCTGCTGTTTTTGGATTAGGTTTGACATTTACTTAGCAACCTATGCTGTTCTGTTGATGTTTTGATTGGTCCAAAACTGTTTCAAACCTTCAAACCTTACAATGATCTTGAAACATCAGGACCAAAATGTGGTCACTCCGGTTGTAAAGTGATGATAAAACTGATCTCATGTCAGTCCACTGAGTCCGCTCTCAACTTTGCAAAGCCTGCTCTGGTCTTTCTAACAGGAAGATGTAGTTCCTCTGTCAGGTGACAGCACAGTCCTATTTAGAGCTGCTGTGTCCTCAATTGTTTGTTCCAGCTTCTTTGACCCGATGTGACGGCAGAGAAACGCCTTTTTCCCACCTAAAGGCTCTGTGTGTGTGTGTGTTTGGGGGGGGGGGGGGGTGTATTTGTGTGTGAAAACACCATTCCAAACACACAAGCAGAAATACAGAATCAGGGGGAATGGAGACAGGACACATACAGTAAGACAAACATACAGAAAGACAGAGGAAACCCACACAGGACATATTCATGTGGAACAAATTGGTGCAAACAGAAGCACATACACAAAACATGCATATGCATATAGAAACACATAAATAAACACATTGTTTCTAGTAGGAAATAGTGTGTGTGTGTGTGTTATCTCTGCCATGGTTGTAAACAGACTTACAGAGGCCCTTAAACACAATGGACTGCTTGACACTGTCTGTTTGACTGGCCTCTAATACAAAGGCCAGGCTGTGTGTGTGTGTGTGTGTGTGTGCGTGCGTGTGTGTGTGATGGCCTCGCTTGCAGCGAGCAGTCATATTGTTTCAGTCAGAGTGATTGTGTGGATATTAATTACTGTTTATAAATAGTACAATGGCATTTATCTTATTGCATTGAAGGACAGGAAGTGAGTTAACATTAACATACAGTATATTTGTCGCAGAAGAAGAATGAATCCAACCATTGGACAGTAGTGCAGTTATAAATGTCATCTGTCTGCCACAGACTGTCTCTGTGTGTGCAGTACATGTACACGTTACCATGGTGGCCAACTTACTTTCATACATACATGTTGCTTATACAGATCGGTCGGTCACTACCTCGCCAGTTCACAATCAGCAGGTGGATTTAAAAGTAGTTTAGCTTGCTACCATCTCATATCTACTATCACGTAATCATGAGTTTGGTCCATTTGATGTAAGACCATACAGAACAGCTCAGGTGAAAGCTTTCTCACTAAAGTAACATCAGGTGGTTGTGGTGACGGAGAAGAAGACACTGGAGCTGACACAGTAGAACAGCTTATCAGGCACTAAATGTAGCGGTGACCTGAGGACGTGGAGAGGAGGGGGAGGATCACTTTCTGGTGGGAGACAGTTAACGAGTGGGGTGTCATCACTGCACCAAACGGGTTGTAGAGGTGGAGAGAGAGCTTTTTACCACCCTTCACTACGGACACCCGGGTGGGGGTCAGGCCACAGTTGTCAGCGGGGCCTAGTGTTGGTCCCATTTTAGAAAAATAGTTGGTCCCTTAAGCTTTGTTCGCAATTCAGAAATGAAAGGAAAGGAGCGATAAGCAAGAGAATGTGGATTTTTTCTGATTTGACTTCCCATTTCCACAGATAGGGCTCAGCTACTGAAGTAGATACTGGTCAGAGGAGCTGAAAGAGAGTCACACAGAGCTCTAATCTTACAAATTCCCCCCTGGGGATGAATAAAGTATGTATCTATCTATCTAATGAGTTTGCTCCAGTCCGGCCTGGTCCAGGTGTTTTCTCAGCTGTGACGTGTCTGATCCAGACCCGCCTGTTTCACAGTGTAGTTATGGCGCCTGGAGAACATGTGCTTTCACTGCCTGATCTTTCTCCATCTGGTCCGAGAGAGGAATGGGTGAAGACCCAAAGGGCTGATTCTCATTGTGTGATGAGACTTTGCCTGTTCAAATAATAAGAGACATCGATCATGATGGCTGCTTTGTCCACGAGGATTTGTTGGTGAGAAATTTGGGAAGTGAGTTTTTTAAGTTGTTTTGTCGAGTAACTTTCATCTCTCTCCCCCCTTCTCTCCCTCTCTCTTTTTCTCTCTCTCTCTCTCTCTCTCCCTCTCTTGCTCTCTCTCACTCACTCTCTCGCTCCCTCTCTCACCAGGATCCAGTAGCTGAGGTGTGAGGAGGGTTAATGTGGGGATTTCCTTGTCCTGGTTATAGTTAACTGTTGACTATTCATGTGTTGGCCCTAAGGGCCCAGTGTTCTCTCCCTTTGTCCCTTCTCACTACAGTCACCCATTTTTTGCTGTCTTAGGTCTATTCTCATGCCTTGTTTTGCACCCTACAACAACTATGCACACACATTTATCCCTCATGCGCACTTACACCACAAATTAGGTAAACTATCTTTTGTTAAATGTTCATCGTGGTGTGTCTCCTGATGGTTGTGGCATAAGAGCTGGGTCAACAGCTGAATAGGAAATCAAATCAAATATAAAAGCTATATTCCACATCTTTCAGGACTAATTCATATTATACATGAATCTGGATAACACTTTTATGGATTCTGTTATCTTATTCCATCAGTGGGATGCCTTAGAGTATAATGTGACATTATTTCAACAATACATAGAACAGACTATGTTCTGGAAGCACAGAAGAGACTCCTGCAGCACAAGGGCTTAAGTTCTAGCTAACTTCTAACCTCCATGCCATTAAACTGTCACATTCATATCTGACAAACTTTAGCTCATGAACATTTATTGTTACATTCACAACTTACTAATAACCAGACTCCGCTCAGACTATCAGAACACCTGTTTGTCCTGAGTGCACTGAGTACACTCGCCACCCACAAGGCACTAAAAGCTTCCTCTGAGGCTGCACTAATTCACCCTATTCTGGAAGTATTTATATTTAGCTTCGGTTTATCCTGTATTGTGTTGACTGAACCTCATGAGATGAACCCACACTGCAAACTGGTTGTGTATTTAGGCCTGTAGAGACAGATTAGTTGTTGTACTTATGGGTAGTGGGTATGATGAAATGGATTTACTGAACATATTGATATGACTAAAGCGAGGGCAGTTCTAGACCCTACTAGATGTAGAAAATGCTTGAAACGCATGAAATCAATTAGGAAAAGGTGCCAAATCCGTGACTTGGATCAGATTATCAGATGTAGTTATGAAGTTTGTTTGAGAGCAATAAATACACATTTTGAACAGTTATCAGTATTTCTTTAAATTTACTTTATTGTTTTTAGAAATTAAAGTGCCATCAATTTGGTGAAGGCACATAATGACTTGTTTAGGACTTGACTTGGGACTTGTTGGTCTTAACTCCAGACTTGACTTGGGACTTGCTGGTCATGACCCCAGACTTGGTCTTCATTCAAGATTTGATTTGGGATTTGTTGATCTTCAATACCAGACTTGAGTTGGGACTTGTTGGTCTTATCTCCAGACTTGACTTGGAACATGATTTAGGCTTAAATTATTTTGAACCTGGAAAAGGATTGGTTTGGGATGTGTTCCTCAGGTGCAGCAGAGTGTTTCTTGGTCAGTCAGTAGTTGAGTATTCAAGTTGTATACTGATAACGAATACCAGCAATATTCTCAGTGAAGGTGTCTCTTATCTCTTTCAGGACTCTTCACCAAAGCCAGACATGGAGGAGAAATTGCGTTCAGCTTCCAGTGTCGATGAACTGATGAGTCTTATTTATCCGTCATACTGGGCCGCTCTGAAGTGCAGATCCAAACTATCTGCTGCCCCTCCAGCCTCCAAGCTCCAGGCTCGCCGACTGAGGCCGCTGGCTGATTCAGAAGAGCCAATATTCGCTGCTGCCTTCCTCAACTTGGATGTCCTGAAAAGTAAGTTTTCACTTTGGTTTAATATTATTTATTTCAGACTTGGTCATCTAAGCAGCTCCCATCAAGGAAACGTACTGCATCTAGTGCCTTTCATACAATTAGCTAATGAAGACTAGCCTATGTATATTCAGTAATACTATAAAGTTTTCTTACAAAATGTTTGTTTCTGCATCAGTAGGCAGACAGGCTATATAGACGGTATTTCATTTGACAGTGGACATGAGCTTGAGGCCCAATTCTTAGCTCTACACAAAGTGTAATCATATTTCCTATACACAGTGTGCTGGGAGAGTACACTTTTGATAGCCGATCACATTGGCTCCACCTTGATGTTGACAGTTTGGTGATGACCCACGTTGGACACTTGGGTTAAAAATATGAAATTCCTGTTGACCACAGTCCTGACTTGGCAACATTGGATTATACAAATGTAGAGACCACATATTTGTGTATGAGTGTATTATATGTGTGTGCCTTTGTGCATTGCCATCCATGTGTACAGCAGCTGACAGAAAAATAGACGTGTTGCATGTCTGTGGTGGTCTGACCTTCTGTGTGTGTGCAGGTATAGAGTCGGAGTGGAGGAAGACTCAGTGCATGCCCAGGGAAGTGTGTGTCGACGTGGGCAGGGAGTTCGGGGCTCCCACCAACATCTTCTATAAACCACCCTGTGTGTCCGTCTACAGATGTGGGGGATGCTGCCACTCTGAAGACAAACAATGCAGGAATATCTCCACTGGTTACCTCAGCAAAACTGTAAGCACTCTTCTTCTTCTTTTCATTATGTGCTCAAATATGGATCAGCGTGTATGTGATCTTTGATGATTGATGATTTCATAAGAAAAGGTCTGGCTCAAAGGTTTGCCATTATTTATGGCCTGGTCATTCCAGGGTTAACCCTAACCCTAGCGCTGCATCAGAGGGGAGGTCATGAAATCATTAAATTAAAAACAGTATTTCCTAGTGGTGTACGGATGCCTCTTCACGGTTCAGCACACATGTGAATAATTACACAGTTTACCTTAACCATCAAAGTGTGAAATAAAGACATCGTTATCTGCCAATATTCAGTCAAATATGTGATCAGGATATCATTGTTTTTCTAGTCTCCGATGTCTGATAATGTTACATTGTGAACAACTAATCCATGTTCAAATTAACAGAAGGAGAGCTGCAGGATCACACCTATGGTGCAGCTGGATACAGGTGGGGACCAGATAGAATACATTGCTTGCATTAGAGGCAGGTGTACTCTATCTATAACGCACACGTCTCTTCTGTCTGTCATGCTGTTAAGTAGTTTGATAATGGGACTGAGGGAAATGTATTCCTTCTACTAACAGTTTGGTAACCTGCACCTTTGATTTTCAGCTTCACTATCTGTGTCAGCCACCTCCGTACAAAACCATTATAAAAGAAAACAAATCCTTCTTCAGTGAATTAGTGCTTAAATCTACAAAACTAAGGTTTTCCCATTGCAGCTCCAAGACAGGGCACTGACTGCCTATGGCATTTTACACTGTATAAATTAGCTTAGCAGCTTGCAGACTTTTCCTTTTACACAGCTCTTCCACTCTTACTTGGTTTAAGTCACTGCATCTCCAGACAGAACACCTCCACATTTGAATTTCAGCCTGCATGCATGTTTTTTTTCCAGCTAAACAAACAGTAGTATTGGTAGCGAGAGCAACAAGTTAGTGGACTGCTGGACTCTGGCAAACAATAACGAAGAGAAAGACGACCGAGAGAAACTAATGCGACAGTACATGACAGCAAAACGCAGTAAAGACACTGAGCTGAAATGAAACCATCACTGTCACTGCATCGATACAGAATCGTCCATGTCTTGATGCAAAATATACGCACCTCTAATGTACCCATTAAATTGCACACAACAATAATCACAACCTCAACCTTGGCAGAGTGGGTGAAATGGGTTTCTTTGGAGCCCAGGAAAGTGCAAACAAATGCACTTGCACCCACCTGGCACACAGCCAGTGTAACCACCAGCTCCTTGTGATACAATGTACTCTTGAGGTATTTCCACCACTCAGCTGTGCCTTGAAACAGAGGGCAGGTTCTTTCAACTGGTTAGTTCATTTCCAGGTAGCTGCTGTTAATGGACTGGCTCATGAGTGATAGCCTATTGTTTCAGCTCAGCCGCTCTTTTCAGTTCCCATGAGTGTTCCAGGCGGCCGCGGTGTGGGCTGATAGCTCTTTTGTTAGATGTAATTTTATTTCAATCAGAGCAGGAAGTCTACTTGGGCGAGAAGTTTGGCTGCATACGTGTGTTTGTAGACCTACATGTGCAAACGTGTGTGTGTTTGTGTGTAAGTGTAAAATGTGTGCGTAGGCAGCAGAATGGAGGAAACTAAGGAGAGAAGAGGATCCATGCTCGTGCTTTGGTATGCACTAAGCTGTGTGGCAACTGGCATATTGAACCTGTGTTAATCAACAGTTGACATTGATTAGATTGAATCAACTGTTATTGGGAGCTATTTCTACCTGTATGTGTCTGATAAACCCAGTGTATGCTACCTACACAGCACCAAATGGCAGACAGAAAAAGGTACCAGCTAGCTAGTAAAGAAAACCAGATACCTAGCAGCTAAAGGGCTATAGCTTCTCCCAATGAAAATGATATTGGACTGACGTTCATCATGTGAACACGAACACAATTTCAAGTGAACATGTTAACACCTAAGTTGGTGATATGATTGGGCTGTGTTTCTGTCAGCTTGTCTTTGTGATTTCCTGCCCATTGGTGGCCAGACATTGGTTCATGAAGCTTGACAGGTCTACTCTTGCTCAAAGATCTGCAGTTCAATCAAGAGAGTCAAGTCAGGTAAAGAAAAGATAATTATGTATATGCTGACACAGCTATTCTTAACCACTGGGCCATGGCCACACGTGATGAGTAAGACATGCTAACACTGACGTGCGCAAGGATATATAAAAAGGGCACCATTTTGACAGAATGATTAATCTCACTCACTATTACTTGATATACCGTTCATTCTAACACTAAAATTCAATCTGTAGAGTAATAGCAGGGCATCATTCCTCTTCATCTACTTGAAGTCTACTTTTAAGTGCCCCCATACAAATTGTTCCATTTATTAGTTTATTAGTTATCAAATTGGTACTGTGCGTGTGACACTCTGAACAGAGATGCGAAAGAATCAAGATGGCTCACTCTTTAGTTACTGCCATCATCAGCTCTGAAATTTAAAACAAATAAAATAAATAACTTTTACCACTTGGCCAATCGGGCAAGTGAGTTACTAGATTTACTATCACAAAGTGGCATTTTACTTTCTCCGGGCAATTAGGCAAACCTTATTTGTTGGGCCCTGTATATTGTGACTAACATATGGATTACATTTGTATATTTTAGCTTAGTTTGCTTTAAAAAAGTAAGCTTCAGCTGTGGGGGGAGACTCAACCTGCAGAGCGCACTGGACCGCCGTGACCGGAACAGCGCTTTAACTTCTTGGTTAGTTATCGCAGCATGCACCCCCTCTGTCACATACTCAAAGGCTACCTTCCCCCCGCACATGTTTCTTACAAAACGAGTCGTGCTGTTTTGACCCCTCTTGTGAACGGTGCACACACACTTCTGTCTGCCCTCCGCATCCCCTCTCCTCATCCCTCTGTGTGTGAGCATGTAGACGTACCTCAAAGACACGTTTACCCTCTCCCACAGAACAGTGGTGTCTTGAGGCTG
>NW_022281545.1:0-10599 GCF_004355925.1 Anarrhichthys ocellatus | reverse complement strand
ACCTACAAAAGGGTTGTCATTTGCATCGACGGTACAAGGTCCGGCGGCCTACCACGGGAAGTGGCCGAAGAAGCGGCCATGAGAGTTATGAACCAACTGATGAAAGTCGGACATGGCTGGAGTCATATCCAAGAGTTGGTCATCATCACCTCGGTAGCACAATACCAGGAGAGAAAAGAGCAAATACTGAGACCCCTCCTGATGACTGAAGGACCCAACAACTGGAGGGCAGGAAAGCCCAAATACGAAGACGAAGAAGCCCCTATTGCAAGGGCAGTGCGACCCCGGCTTCCCTCAAAACCAGACCCACGAAAGGAAGTGGATGAAGGGGGAGTTATCTAGAGTTGACACCTGGACCATCGAGCCGAGAGATGAGACCACCACGGACCAGCACGAGCCAGGAGAAACCCTCGAAGAAGAAAGAAACACCAATCGCCAACTCACGAGGAGTAGCAGTGCAAACCGAGGTAGAGACTCCTGTGCTAAGACGATCAGAAAACGCGGCCACGAGCCCAGCAGAGTCCTTAGGTCTGCAGAAAATGAAATACAAAAGTACCGGAGAAGGGTCCAGAAGGTTCATGAGCCAGGGCCAAAGTGGGGCAAGTCTCAGAACACCAGTGAGGACACCCGAAGCAACCCATCCAGCGCCACTCACACCACCACCAGAGGAAGAAAGCGAGTCAGACTCCGCAGCCAACGACTCAGACGAGTCAGATGAAGAAGAGACGATGCCAAGCCTGACCTCGATCGAATACGAGGCGCCCGGAGGGGTGAAAGATCTGAAGCAAGGGAGGAGAAGAGGCCCAAAAAACCCACTGCCCCTTCTGTCGGTGTACTCGGCTTCACGGGGCCTGGCCAGAGATGACCGATATGGGCCCATGACCACCAAGGACGGGAGACAGGCCTATGCTCCAGAAGTTGGTCAAATGAGCTACGATGTTCCGGAAATGTGGATGCACGACCTCGAGGGAATGAAGGGGGTAATGGTCTATGCCACAAAAGGAGAATGGGCGAAGTTTCTGATGACTCCAACCTACGGCTCCCTCGCAGCCTGCACAAAGCTGACAAGTAATTTCCGCACGGGCTTCCTGACAGTAGTGTATGATGTTACGCTACGACGGTTGAAGAAAGCAGCCTTTAAGTTGGCCCAGGAAGAAGAAAAGGCGCGGCAACAAGACATCTCGGACAGCGAAGAAGAGCAGCCGGGAACGGGGCCGGGCTCAAAACGGAGCAACAACCTTACCACAACTGAAGGAAACATCGGGTTAACAGAGATGCAAGCCTCCACCCAGAGCTTTAACGAGTTCAAAAAGATCAAGGCTATGGTGGCGAACAAAGACCCGAAGGAGTCAGTACAAGAATACTTGACGCAAAAGTGGCTCATGGTGAAGTCCAGCTCCACAAATGATGAAGCGAAGAGACTGTGGTTGGCCCATGTGACGGACCAACCCATGGGACCCGAAGAAACTGCGGAACAGCATTACCGAAGATTGGTACTGGAGGATTGCGAGGACGAAGAGTCACAGATCGAAAAAGCGAGGAAAAGCTTAGACAAAGGGCAGACTCTCACCCAGGCGTGGTACGCCTTGCGACAGGCGATCCCACCAGAAAGAAGTGTGCAAGCCCTTAGGAAGCTGACAAAGGGTCTCATGAATGACATCGATTTTGTGACCCCGAACATCAAAAAGAGTACTACAGAACAAATCCAAGAAAATGTAAGGAAATGGGATTTGAAGAAAAAACATTTTGACGAGAAAAGAGAGAAAGGAAGCCAACCGAAGCCGGCGGCTCCTAGGCCCTCGTATGACAACGCGAGGCCACCCGAGGGGCCAGGCCCTTCACAGACACCAAGGAGACAGCCAGGAGGATTCCAAAGGGCCCCGCAAGGCTTCCAAAGGCAACAAGGGTTCCAAGGACAAGGCGGTTTCCCGAAGGCCCAGCCACAGCAACAAAGGCAGGGGCCGAGGCCCCCACCAGCCAACAAAGGAGGGGCCGGCTATCTCTCCTCTGAGGATTACAACAAGTTGACAACAGAGCAAAAACAGGCCCTTCGTGTCTCCCGCATGGATGCAGGGAGCGAAGGGCCAAGAAAGTAATGGCTGAGCAGGCGCGGGTCACAGTGGAGCATGCTTACTAGGTTGGAGATGACATCTATACCAACGTGGATGGAATCCCCTACCAGATAGACTCCGGAGCTGAAGTGTCGATGACCTGCAAAAGCCTTAAAACAGAAGGACACCTGACAGTTCAACTAGCAGATGGAACCATCAAAAAAGTCCCTTTTGGGATCTGGAAAGGAATTGTGTGGGCTCTAGGACCCTACAATTTAATGACAATAAAGGACTTAAAAGGGCTGCATGGAAGCCCAGGAATCAGAGTTTCGGTGAAAAAACGACTAAAGACCCTGGGGGCAAGATTGATCCACCTGGGATCAGCAACAAGGCAATGGTACAAACCAGTGGACATTCCAGCGGTAAGCAAGCAAAAGATAGAAGAAAGCGACTTATCCCCGGAGGGAAAAGAAACGCTGAAAGACATCCTATCAAAGGCTGGAGTGGCTCGGTTCAAAAATGACTGTGGGGATCTGGGGGTGAAGTATACCCACACCATAGAAGGAGGTGTACACCCGCCCGTCCGCCAGTATCCACTGAACCCTGGTGCAATTGCAGAAATGGACCTGATCGTCACGGAACTGAGCGACTTGGGAGTAGTGCGAGAGGAGCCATATCCCATCACCAACAGCCCAATACAGGCAGTCAAGAAGCCTGAATCATCGGGGGGAGGATGGAGACCTGTCATCAACTTCAAGGCCCTCAACCGCAGGACTGTCGCCAACCGAGCCAGCCTGATCAACCCCCAAGGGACGCTGAAAACTCTGAGACTGAAAAAGTACAAATCCTGCATAGATCTGGCAAACGGATTTTTCTCACTGAGGCTTGCCAAAGCCTCCCAAGGCAAGACGGCGTTCACCCACAAAGGTAAATCATACGTCTGGGAGCGGCTGCCACAAGGCTACAAAAACTCTCCAAATGTTTTTCAGTCAGCCGTAATGGACATACTGGACGGTCTGGAAGCAACCATATACATCGATGATGTATTCATTGCAGATGATACAGAATAAGAACATCTGGCGAAATTGAGAAAAGTGGTTGAACGGCTTACGGCGGCAGGATTGAAACTAAATCTGAAGAAAGGCCAATTTGGACAATTCCAAGTGAACTACCTGGGGTTCCAGGTCTCTACTGACCTGGGACTCTCAGACGGATTTCGGGGAAAAGTGGAGCAGATCGACCCACCTACCTCGCTGAACGAACTACAGAAGGTGCTGGGACTCTGCAACTACGTTAGGGACCATGTCCCGAGCTACCAGAAGTACGTAAGACCACTTTATGCCAAGTTGAGAAAAGGAGATCCTGAAGACACCCACGAGAAGTGGGAATGGACGGCGACGGATCAAACAAACTTGGAAAACCTGAGGACAGCCATCAAAGGAGCTTTGAGGCTGGAGCCACGAAGTCTGACAACGAAGCTGGTGGCAGAGGTCAGTTGCAATGAGGACGATGCAGTGATAGAAGTGAGCAACGAGGGTGCGGGGATAGTGACGTTGTGGAGCTATACCCTGTTCTCCGTGGAAAAGAAATACCCTGCAGAGGAAAAGGAGTTGTCAGTCCTGGCCATGTATTGGAGTACCCTAAAAGATCTAGCCCAAGGGCAGGGCATCAGGGTCCTCACCCAGAGCCAGGTCCATCGATTCCTGCGCAAAGCCACGGTAGAGAGCACAAAAGCAACGAACGCCAGATGGGGTCGTTGGGAAGACATCCTGCTGGACCCGGACCTCGAGATCGGCCCTGCACAGCCCGCAAGCAAGAAAAAGACGCAACCAGACGACACACCACCCGAACCGTTAGAGTGGACCCTGTACACCGACGGGTCAAGAGAAGGACAAGATGACAAGGCCTACTGGGGGTTCATTCTCAAGCAGAAAGAGAAGGAACGCTCAAGACAACGAGGCCAAGTCCCCGGTAGTGCTCAGACCGGGGAGGTAACAGCGATACTGGAAGGTCTGCTCGAATTAGAGAGGAGAAGGGTGAAAAGAGCCAGAGTAATAACAGACAGTTATTACTGTGCTCAGGCCCTTAACGAAGACCTGTCCATATGGGAAGAAAATGGTTTCGAGAGCGCTAAAAGCAAAAAAGTGGCTCACGAAGACCTATGGAGGAAAACAGCCAAATTAAGGCTAACCATGGAGCTCGAAGTGGTGCACCAGAGGGCCCACATACGAGCAGGAACCCACTGGCAAGGAAACAAAGAAGTGGACCGTTTCGTCCAGATGAGACAAGTTGTCTTTGTTGGGATCGAGAAGTGGGAAGAATTGCCCAAAGGAAGGGTAGTCCCAGAAGAGAACGTGAAGGAAGTGGTGCAGGCGGTGCATGGAGCACTAGGACATGCAGGCACCGTTCCGACGTGAAGGGAACTGGAAAAGCAGCGACTCTGGATTCCTGAAAGAGAGGTCCCACGAATCCTAAAAGACTGTGAGTTGTGTGGTTGATACAACGCAGGAAGGAGAGGACAAAGGGTGGGAGGACTCACCATTAAAAGTACCGTTCCCTGGGGTTCAGTATGCATGGATGTGGCAGGACCCCTAGGGGTATCAGGGAAGAACGGAGAAAAGTATCTGTTGGTGCTTGTGGACTCGATGTCAGGATACGTGACCACAAAGGCGGTGAGAAAGGCTAACGGCAACAGCGTTGTTAGCATGCTGGACCAAGTCTGTGGCTACTTAGGCGTGCCTAAGGAGCTCAGAACTGACAACAGCACACACTTTCGCAACGCCAAGGTGGACCAATGGTGCCAACAGAATGGGGTAATGAGGATCTTCTCTCCCCCATACACTCCCCAAGCCAACGGGGTGGTGGAAAGGACCATTGGTTTGGTGAAAAGTTGGATTGGGAAAAATGCCAACTCCAGAGAATGGAGCACTAAGACCCTAGACATTGCCAGGGCCTTGAACGACCGCTACCGAAGTGACAGGCCCTCCCCAGCGGAGGAGCTGATGCACCGCCCCTTCACATCACAGGAAGTAGGGCGGGGCTTGGAGGATAAAGAACCCAAGCTCGAGCAGAAAGTCCCACTTCGAGTAGGACAGCGTGTCTGGATCAAGGCTCAGGTCGGTGCACCGGCCTCTGCAGTCAAAGCCAAGTACGACAAATCCGACATAGTGGTGAAGAACTCAAGAACTCAAGAAGAAAGGAATCCAGGGAGTGGAGCAGCTGAAGCCAGTTCCACACTAGGAGAAAACTAGGAACTCAAGCATGGCCACTAACATACAAGGTTTACCACCCTACGTCAGAGTGGCCACTGTCAAAGGGGTGGTTACCGTGAGAAGGAGTACTACGGGGATCTGGGCAGGCAGAGCCCTGAAGAAGTTGGAGTATGCAAAGAGAGGATTTCTCTCCGGAGAAAAAGAGGTGATACAATGGAGAGAATTAAAGAACAACTGCGTTGTCTGCATGATGCCGACCACCCTGCTTGTTCAATGGGAGGGACCCGGGAACCGGAAACCGGTTCGGGTTACCGGGAGAAGAAGAGAGTTCAACAATATGCACCATAAGCCGGTGAAGGTTATGGATGCATACGTTTGCGGCATGTGCCGTGTGGAGACGTTGCCCAGGTTAACCATCATCACCCAGTGGGACCTACGAGGGGAGAGGCCAAGCCTTAGGGACTGCTTCTGCCAGTGGGACGGGGAGCGGCTGCACCTCTGTGGATCATGTGCCCTTCTCCAAAGAAGCGGGAAAATGGTGCAGGCTGGTATGGCAGAAGGATGGCAGGTGAGAAAGATCATTGAGCCCCTGCAGACCCTGGCACCAGCCTCATGGGACTCTCGGGCTCCTGAGACTCTTCTTGAACCAGTTTGTGACGAGCCCGGGGTACCCCCTGCACCATCTCTGGACCAATCGGACGAAGAACCACTGGAGGCTAGTGGGGGCCGGATAGCTGGACCAAGGGGAACTTGGAGGGAGTCAGTGTGGAGGAATTGGCCATACAGCCCAGCCCAGGCAGAGGTCACCTACCCACCACTGGCCGCAGTGCAGGTTCCTTCTGCCTTCAGAGTTTATCGCGACCCTGATGGACCAGGGTATAGCTCGGTGGCAGCTGGTTTGCCAGATTGCAGACGAGACATGGCGATGACCCACAGCTGGACGGGGCCCTGGGAGCTTACTTCCTGGAACCGGTTGATCGAGGAAGTTTTCTGTGATAAAACTGCCCAGATACAGGAACTAGCCGGGGTGCCAAGAGAAGACGGAGCCCGAGGCACGAATCTCCATTATCAAGTCACAAACCTGGATGCTTTTGGCCACACAGGGGCCAGGGCAAAAGAAAAAAGTAAGATCTTTACGATCACCCCGGAGGGGTGGCAAAGAGAAGGAGTCATACAAATACCCGGTTCATGGGCGGCTAGAGCGGCCACGCCCACATGGCCTGAGCGGACAATGCGCGTGATGGTGACGGTGAGGACCGTGATCGTCCCATTCGTCGGCGTATTCTCCATTGGGGTTGTTTTGACCAGAGCGGACGAGGCGTGGCCTCTACCGGAACCACGCGGAAGATCTAGAGGGTTTAAAGCCTGGGCCCGGAAGGCGTTTCACAAATCAAACTCTGGTGGAGGAAGAGATAGAAGCAAGAGCGAGTAGAAACATAATTGGAGAAAAAGGAAGTTGATTGTTGCAATGTCGCACCCAAACCAAAAAGGCAAACAAGGACGGAAAAGGAAAAGGCTTTCCTCTGCTCCCAACACACCAGTAAGACCATATATTAAATTGCCAAATGAAAGAGTCTACCTCGACAAACCAAGGAGAGATTTTTTATACAGAAAAGGGTTTTGTGGATCCGGAGCATATTTTTGCAGCAATGGCGAGTACCAAAGATCCCCAGACCTATAAATACCAGGGAAGGGAGACTTACGAAGGACCATACGGAATGGCTGGGAGCTCCAGTATGACAGAATTTTAGTCATGCTGACTTGCCCATGGTTGGTGCAGCCGGTCCCCTGTTGTCCTGCCTCGTCTCCCTGGATCTTGAACACCACTCACCTAACGGTGCAAGGAAAACATCTGAAAATAAGGTGGGGACCCAACTACGCTGACCATTTGCAAGAAGAATATGTCGAGATTTGGCTGGGTGAGGAGGTAATTTGGACGAACAGCCCAATTATGTGGCGCCGAACGGCTCTGCACGTTAAAAACAAAAAACGTTGTGTCATTGAGAATCACGACATGAGGTTACACACTGTCCATTACTGCCTGCCTAGTCCAGGCCCGCTAAATCCTAGCCCAGACCTACGGATGATGAATATGCCATACACCAAGGTCAGGAATTGGATGCACCTCCAGCAAAATCACTCCGACCTATGGGCAAAAGTAACGGAGCTCCAGACGGAAGAAGGAGAGCCCCTATTCGCAGCACTCGCCCAAGTCAGAAACTATATTTCACCGGAACAGAAGGAGGGGTTACAGACGGCTGACTTGGCGTGCGGATGACAATGGAGACTGCATCGGGCCACTCCCACAGCCAGCGTCGCTGGTAGTCACCTACTATCGATGGGTGTGGAGAGGGCTGGACGCAAGAATAGGACACCACCCCTCAGTGCTATATCATCGACTCCTGAAGGGAAGGGTTGTTCAGACTGACCCGGACTCGCCTCCGTACTTCAGCTCCAGCCATCACGAACCGACAACGGACCTGCAACCGCAGATCTCCACCCAGGTGACACCTACTCCATGGATCTCCCTAGCCTGCGTGGGGGAGTTCAAGGAACTAGGCGACCCGCAAGATTAAAACCCAACAAATCAGTAAACAGCGGCAAGCGACTGCAACAATCAAGTAAACGACCACGGAACGGAAAATGGATATGTTTATGCATAATGGCTAAGATGGTAGCAGTAATGGCAGGACTAGCAGTTGTCTTAGCCATACTGTACCACTATGGTAGTGAACCATGGGCCCTAACTCATGTAAGGGTGTCCTACGCTACCACAAAGAGGTTCGACCAGACATGCTGGACGGTGGAACCTGCAACAATTGTTCTCTCCAAATTCGCTGGATGGGGGAGCAACATCACCCGGTTGGACCTGGAGGGTCTAAAGGGACTGCAAGAAGGGGGAGAGACAGCCCCGAATCTGACTGCTACTATCATCGTGTGGATCGCTACCTGGAGGCAAACGGGTGGAATCAACGACACAGACGAAGAAGCAGATTGGACTAGTGAAATCCAGCGAGTGACAGAGAATTCAACATGGAAGGTGGATGAAATATCTACGGAAGAAGAGGAAATGAAGATAGCTATCTTGATCCGGAGAGGAAGAGCAGAGAAAAGGGCACAGTGTAATTGGATTTACCCTGAGTCCGGGGTCCCAGGCTGGTACTGTTCATGGGCATGTGTCCTATGGGCAGAGCGAGGGGCCGAGGGATACTGGAAACCCGAGGTAATATACGCAGCGAGCCACTACAATGATACGTGCTTAACTATTTTGCCAGGAGAAGGGGAGTTCTGGGGACACTACAATCTCACCTGCGAGGCTACACCACCACGACGTACGCCCAGGCAGCCTAGAGTGAGGCCACTGGGTAACTCCACGACCAGTTGGCTGAACAACATCACACGCCACGCTGAGAATACAACGCAGCAGGCAGAAAAGGAAGAGGTGAGTCCTACGACTCAAGAGCCCGAGGAATGGCAGCCGCCACCGAGATTCAAGCCACGAGAATCCAGTCATCGTAGAAATATGAGCAGGAGGTGGGCAAGGGAATGTATACTAAACAAGCTCCCCAAACTTGATAAGTGTTTCTGGAACGTATTCTTCTTCTGTGAGACCCAGAATTACTTCGTAATAACCGCGGCAACAAAACCACAGTATCAGGCTCATAAGTACCTCTATCTACCCCGGCCCAATGCCCAGCATGAGGAATGGCTCAACAGCACACTGCCCTGGATATGGGTAACATCGCTGGAGCATTTCAGGGGATCCTTCCGCCAGGGATACTCCAGGGCCAGCCACGGCCTCGTAGGACCTAGAAGGACAGACATGTATGTACAAAAACTGCCTAAACCAGAGGATTTGATGACAGTCCCACTCGTGTGACCAACAAAATGTTTGAGGCTCTGAATGGTACAGAGTATTTAGCCGAGGGAGCCTCACCGCGATGCACACTTTGGCAAGAGTGGCACCGGGTTTGGGGGACATGGCTATATAACTGTATGGGCCTGAAGGACAATCAAACCATCAAAGGGACCCTATAAGCTTGGAAAGAGGGCCATACCAGAGATGGTAGCTCAACCTGGTGGGGCCTACAGAAGGATGAAATAATGGAGTGGGTTGTGCCGTGCCTAGCTGAGACAACAAATTACTGGGTGAAGTATCAGTATATTGCCACAGTGTACTCAAAGGACAAGGACATCTGGCCCGGAGTATGGAGCAAACCCGAACCATATGTAGGCCCACGACCCTGGAAGATGGAGTGTAACCAAGGCAATACTACTTGCAACGTCAGCCTGGCCGGGAGACATTGTGAAGCCGTGCCAGGGTGGGAAGACCATTGCCGAAGACACTATGGTGATGAGTATGACACCCATGTGCAAGAAGTAACCTGGGTGAAAGGAAAGGACAAGAAATGGCGAAGATCAGGACTACTAACAAGCAGCTGTACCAACTTAATCCAGGGCCATCGTATGAAAGACAGAAAGAATGTGAACGGACAGATCATCCCGCCAGTAACGGACCCTACAGTTTTTCTGGCTGAAGGTCATGCCTTCAGGAAGAGTCTGTGTGAAGGAAAGGAAGACAAAGGATTTGAGTGGATAGGGCCTAATCGCCTATATGGGAACGGAACGTGCTATTCACCAGAAGAGCACTGGTTGAGCTGCGGAAGCGGCCGACGTGAACATGAGTGTACCTGGATCGAGTTAACAGGAGCCACCATTGTCGGGACAGCCACGGTGGCAGTCGAAGAGATGGCAGGGAAGATTGGAGAAGGACTCTCGGTCATACAGAGCTGGATGGGATCATTAGTATCCTGGCTCTGGCCATATTTGCTGATGATAGTTGGAATTATGATTCTAGGCATAATAGCATGCGCCGCCATTAAGGGCGGGGTCGCAGCTACTGTGTCCTCGTGCTTCAAGAGGAAGCCGAGGAAGAAAAGGGAAGTGAAAGACAGCCCCCTCCTACGGGAAAGGGAGGGCCATACCCGTCTATAAAGGGTGGACTACTGGAGTGCCACAGCCATTGCAGACCCGGATCCTCAACCAAGAGCCTCGACCTAAAAAGAACTACACATACGGTCAAGATGACAACTAACAGCACCCCAACCACGGGCCCCAGCCTGACCACTTTCGGAGTGAGTACAATCTCCACCACCGCGGCCCCAGGCCTGACCACTATCAGAGGGGGTACGACCGAAGCATTCCAGAACTCCTCAGCCGCAGACCCAGTATCAGTAATTAGATTAACCAAGCTGGACTTTTGGGTCCTTGAGATCATATGGTTCTTCGACTGCTGTATGGGTGACTGGTCCGTATCCCAGCCACTAAGAATGCTG
>NW_022281544.1:0-10602 GCF_004355925.1 Anarrhichthys ocellatus | reverse complement strand
CACACACACACACACACACACACACACACACACACACACACACACACTATTGCAGGAGTCAATTCCTTTACTGATCATATTACTCATATTTTCTTTTCTTCACTCTTCTATTCTGCAAATAATCACAAAGCAGCACTGCCATCGTGCTGTCGGTTCTTTTTATTAGCCATGCTAGCAGCATGTATTCCCTGTTAGCAATCAGTCAGTCCGTCCAGTGGTTAGTCGTTCGGTCTGTCTATCACTTTGGTTCAGACTGAAATGTCTCAACAACTATCGGATGACCTGATATGAAAGTTGTTTCAGATATTCATGGTCCCCAGTGGATGAAACTTAATCTGGTGGTCCCCTGACTTTTCCTCTTGTGCCACCATCAGGCCACAGTTTTCACTTGTCCTGTGAAATATCGCAACAAGATGGATTAAAGTGAGTTTCCAACATGCATGGTTCGCACAGAATTAATCCATCATGACTTCGGTGATGCCCTGACCTTTCCTCCACTGGCTCATTCATTAGTTGCTTAGCTACCAGCTGACTGGTAGCATCATATTCATACATATCTCCTCTCTGGCTCCCCTGCTGGTAACATCAGGCTTCATGCTGGACATTTTTAGGGTATGAAATGAAGACCTATCCTGAAATATTAAGGAAATAAACAGCAAAAAGGCAAGAATGACAGGCTGACAACCATGAAATTGTATTTCTGGTTTGTTTTTCTATTTTTTAAATAAATAGAAAATAGATCCCACCTCTTTGATTACTCAAGTTTGAACGGAAGACTTTCACTGAAGAAATCTCCAGACAATTTCAAATACACACAGTTCAGGATAGATGACATTGATTTTCTAAAGCAAACACAATGTTCAGCAGTACTTAGGAGGGTAAAGAGTACTACAGTCAGGTAGAAGTACCATTACCTTTTACTTATTTATTAAGCCATCCTATTTATTCATAGGATTTTGCATCTTTTAGCGCACTGACCACACAAACTGTTATTACTGAAGGTCATGTTGTAAAGGGAAGGAACACCCACACATGGATTCATGCGTCAAAGAATTTAAATATTAAGTTGACTGCTGAAGACAAAATCCAGTCCATGGGAGTGAATGCTTATTATCTTTGCTACATGCAATGACATATGATGCAAACATAACACATAGGTGATACAGGAATATAACAATATGTTCAGGAGGACTGTGCCCTAGCTCCATGAACCTGTAGACAAAGCAGACACGATGTCACGGGGTGTGGTGGAGGACTCAAATGCAGGCCAGACAGAGTAGCGTGAAGCAGGTATTTAATGAAATTAAATCAACACAGGAAACTTACAGGACACAACGGGGGATCCACGGACAAGACAAGAGACGAAGGGAAAAATCCAGCAGAATGAGGCAGGGCAGGCAGACGGGAAACCCGGGAACAAGACGAGCCAAATGGGCATGTAGACATGAAAATGATCTAGAAGTGTGTGTGTGTGTGTGTGAGACTGGGGTTTAAATAGTGGCTGCAGTGGAGTGAGCAGGTGAGAGAAATGAACTGACGAGGTGGGAGTGACTGGCAGGTGCCCTGAATAAATTGATTAGGTGAGAGATGGAAAAAACAGGATGATGGTGGCAGAGCTGTGACACATGACATGTTTACAGGTGAAGTCACCTTTGCTTTCACTAGCAAGGACCACACCATCCACAAAATGCATTTAAGCTATTTTAATAATGAAAGATGATTGGTGTGCGAGGCTTGAAACTTGCTTGTAGTTCGTTCGTTTGCTGGCTGCGTTTAGGGGAGGCTTCGGTATACAGCAGACCCCGTCAGGACGAGAGAGAGGAAGAAGAGGAAGAGAGAAACAGGGTGGGAGAGAGGGGTGCAGTAAGCGAGAGACAAAGAGGGCGGAAGGGTTAGTGGCACAGTTGAGGTGTGGTCCTGCTTCTAAAACTGCGAGATAACTTCAATGAAAATAAATAATTTAAATGAGAACCATAGACAGCTTCAGGAAGGAGAGAGATAGATAGATAGAGAGAGACAGACAGACATGGAGAGACAGAGACAGATAGAGACAGAGAGAGAGAGAGGTGACAGGGCTATAACTGCCTCTTACTAATAGCCTACTGGTTAATAACGGGAGAAAAAAAATCTCACCACTTTTTCCTTCATAACTCTCATCACTTTTCAGAACTATATTGCGGCCTGATCTCCTAATCACTGATATTATCTTTGTGTATGGAAGCAACTCAAGGCCACGATACATAAAATCACATGAAAAAATCACTGCAATGTCTAGATAAATCACCTATCCCCTATCACCTATTGCTTATCCCATATTGCCTATTACCTATTTCCTATCACCTATTACATTCATTCATAACAAAACTGAGAAAAACAGACAAAGTGTATTTCTGTTTGTTACGTTTGTTTAAATTAACCTGTAATCTGCCAGAGTCAGCAGATTTAGCTGATGCTAATAAGTTGAAATAAGGTCAGAGAAACACTGGAGTAAAATACCATTTCACAGTTGTAAACATTAACATTCTAAGAAAACACTTTTTATCCAACTAATAGTCAATTGATATAGTTGATAGTTGCAGCCTTAGTACACACACTCGGTGTCCACAGCAGTACATTGCTCCCGTGCTGGTACTCCTTCCTGCTTCTCCAGACTGGGGGCGTGCTGACCGTCATACTGTAGGTACTTCAGAACACACAACAAACAAAAGCTATCCCTTTAACCATGAACTTTGTGTCTGTTGACATCCTCTTGTGTTCAGGTACCTCAGTTTTTAGTTATTGCTTTTGTCTCCAACAATTAATGTTCTGTAGTAGTTAGCAATAATCTACTGAGTTATACTCTTTGTATTGGTTTACCGATTTAAATCTAATTTGATTTTCTGTTCTTTTTTTTTTAAGCTGGTTTTTTAAGCTGGTTAGTATATAGTTGTTTGTAATTGTTAATTAAAAAATAGCTTTTTTAGAAATTCTTGAACATAAAAATAGATACATATTGTATATTAACACAAGGCTTTAAACAGGGTTTGAACCTTTGACTGCTGCTGTTTTTGGATTAGGTTTGACATTTACTTAGCAACCTATGCTGTTCTGTTGATGTTTTGATTGGTCCAAAACTGTTTCAAACCTTCAAACCTTACAATGATCTTGAAACATCAGGACCAAAATGTGGTCACTCCGGTTGTAAAGTGATGATAAAACTGATCTCATGTCAGTCCACTGAGTCCGCTCTCAACTTTGCAAAGCCTGCTCTGGTCTTTCTAACAGGAAGATGTAGTTCCTCTGTCAGGTGACAGCACAGTCCTATTTAGAGCTGCTGTGTCCTCAATTGTTTGTTCCAGCTTCTTTGACCCGATGTGACGGCAGAGAAACGCCTTTTTCCCACCTAAAGGCTCTGTGTGTGTGTGTGTTTGGGGGGGGGGGGGGGTGTATTTGTGTGTGAAAACACCATTCCAAACACACAAGCAGAAATACAGAATCAGGGGGAATGGAGACAGGACACATACAGTAAGACAAACATACAGAAAGACAGAGGAAACCCACACAGGACATATTCATGTGGAACAAATTGGTGCAAACAGAAGCACATACACAAAACATGCATATGCATATAGAAACACATAAATAAACACATTGTTTCTAGTAGGAAATAGTGTGTGTGTGTGTGTGTTATCTCTGCCATGGTTGTAAACAGACTTACAGAGGCCCTTAAACACAATGGACTGCTTGACACTGTCTGTTTGACTGGCCTCTAATACAAAGGCCAGGCTGTGTGTGTGTGTGTGTGTGTGTGTGCGTGCGTGTGTGTGTGATGGCCTCGCTTGCAGCGAGCAGTCATATTGTTTCAGTCAGAGTGATTGTGTGGATATTAATTACTGTTTATAAATAGTACAATGGCATTTATCTTATTGCATTGAAGGACAGGAAGTGAGTTAACATTAACATACAGTATATTTGTCGCAGAAGAAGAATGAATCCAACCATTGGACAGTAGTGCAGTTATAAATGTCATCTGTCTGCCACAGACTGTCTCTGTGTGTGCAGTACATGTACACGTTACCATGGTGGCCAACTTACTTTCATACATACATGTTGCTTATACAGATCGGTCGGTCACTACCTCGCCAGTTCACAATCAGCAGGTGGATTTAAAAGTAGTTTAGCTTGCTACCATCTCATATCTACTATCACGTAATCATGAGTTTGGTCCATTTGATGTAAGACCATACAGAACAGCTCAGGTGAAAGCTTTCTCACTAAAGTAACATCAGGTGGTTGTGGTGACGGAGAAGAAGACACTGGAGCTGACACAGTAGAACAGCTTATCAGGCACTAAATGTAGCGGTGACCTGAGGACGTGGAGAGGAGGGGGAGGATCACTTTCTGGTGGGAGACAGTTAACGAGTGGGGTGTCATCACTGCACCAAACGGGTTGTAGAGGTGGAGAGAGAGCTTTTTACCACCCTTCACTACGGACACCCGGGTGGGGGTCAGGCCACAGTTGTCAGCGGGGCCTAGTGTTGGTCCCATTTTAGAAAAATAGTTGGTCCCTTAAGCTTTGTTCGCAATTCAGAAATGAAAGGAAAGGAGCGATAAGCAAGAGAATGTGGATTTTTTCTGATTTGACTTCCCATTTCCACAGATAGGGCTCAGCTACTGAAGTAGATACTGGTCAGAGGAGCTGAAAGAGAGTCACACAGAGCTCTAATCTTACAAATTCCCCCCTGGGGATGAATAAAGTATGTATCTATCTATCTAATGAGTTTGCTCCAGTCCGGCCTGGTCCAGGTGTTTTCTCAGCTGTGACGTGTCTGATCCAGACCCGCCTGTTTCACAGTGTAGTTATGGCGCCTGGAGAACATGTGCTTTCACTGCCTGATCTTTCTCCATCTGGTCCGAGAGAGGAATGGGTGAAGACCCAAAGGGCTGATTCTCATTGTGTGATGAGACTTTGCCTGTTCAAATAATAAGAGACATCGATCATGATGGCTGCTTTGTCCACGAGGATTTGTTGGTGAGAAATTTGGGAAGTGAGTTTTTTAAGTTGTTTTGTCGAGTAACTTTCATCTCTCTCCCCCCTTCTCTCCCTCTCTCTTTTTCTCTCTCTCTCTCTCTCTCTCCCTCTCTTGCTCTCTCTCACTCACTCTCTCGCTCCCTCTCTCACCAGGATCCAGTAGCTGAGGTGTGAGGAGGGTTAATGTGGGGATTTCCTTGTCCTGGTTATAGTTAACTGTTGACTATTCATGTGTTGGCCCTAAGGGCCCAGTGTTCTCTCCCTTTGTCCCTTCTCACTACAGTCACCCATTTTTTGCTGTCTTAGGTCTATTCTCATGCCTTGTTTTGCACCCTACAACAACTATGCACACACATTTATCCCTCATGCGCACTTACACCACAAATTAGGTAAACTATCTTTTGTTAAATGTTCATCGTGGTGTGTCTCCTGATGGTTGTGGCATAAGAGCTGGGTCAACAGCTGAATAGGAAATCAAATCAAATATAAAAGCTATATTCCACATCTTTCAGGACTAATTCATATTATACATGAATCTGGATAACACTTTTATGGATTCTGTTATCTTATTCCATCAGTGGGATGCCTTAGAGTATAATGTGACATTATTTCAACAATACATAGAACAGACTATGTTCTGGAAGCACAGAAGAGACTCCTGCAGCACAAGGGCTTAAGTTCTAGCTAACTTCTAACCTCCATGCCATTAAACTGTCACATTCATATCTGACAAACTTTAGCTCATGAACATTTATTGTTACATTCACAACTTACTAATAACCAGACTCCGCTCAGACTATCAGAACACCTGTTTGTCCTGAGTGCACTGAGTACACTCGCCACCCACAAGGCACTAAAAGCTTCCTCTGAGGCTGCACTAATTCACCCTATTCTGGAAGTATTTATATTTAGCTTCGGTTTATCCTGTATTGTGTTGACTGAACCTCATGAGATGAACCCACACTGCAAACTGGTTGTGTATTTAGGCCTGTAGAGACAGATTAGTTGTTGTACTTATGGGTAGTGGGTATGATGAAATGGATTTACTGAACATATTGATATGACTAAAGCGAGGGCAGTTCTAGACCCTACTAGATGTAGAAAATGCTTGAAACGCATGAAATCAATTAGGAAAAGGTGCCAAATCCGTGACTTGGATCAGATTATCAGATGTAGTTATGAAGTTTGTTTGAGAGCAATAAATACACATTTTGAACAGTTATCAGTATTTCTTTAAATTTACTTTATTGTTTTTAGAAATTAAAGTGCCATCAATTTGGTGAAGGCACATAATGACTTGTTTAGGACTTGACTTGGGACTTGTTGGTCTTAACTCCAGACTTGACTTGGGACTTGCTGGTCATGACCCCAGACTTGGTCTTCATTCAAGATTTGATTTGGGATTTGTTGATCTTCAATACCAGACTTGAGTTGGGACTTGTTGGTCTTATCTCCAGACTTGACTTGGAACATGATTTAGGCTTAAATTATTTTGAACCTGGAAAAGGATTGGTTTGGGATGTGTTCCTCAGGTGCAGCAGAGTGTTTCTTGGTCAGTCAGTAGTTGAGTATTCAAGTTGTATACTGATAACGAATACCAGCAATATTCTCAGTGAAGGTGTCTCTTATCTCTTTCAGGACTCTTCACCAAAGCCAGACATGGAGGAGAAATTGCGTTCAGCTTCCAGTGTCGATGAACTGATGAGTCTTATTTATCCGTCATACTGGGCCGCTCTGAAGTGCAGATCCAAACTATCTGCTGCCCCTCCAGCCTCCAAGCTCCAGGCTCGCCGACTGAGGCCGCTGGCTGATTCAGAAGAGCCAATATTCGCTGCTGCCTTCCTCAACTTGGATGTCCTGAAAAGTAAGTTTTCACTTTGGTTTAATATTATTTATTTCAGACTTGGTCATCTAAGCAGCTCCCATCAAGGAAACGTACTGCATCTAGTGCCTTTCATACAATTAGCTAATGAAGACTAGCCTATGTATATTCAGTAATACTATAAAGTTTTCTTACAAAATGTTTGTTTCTGCATCAGTAGGCAGACAGGCTATATAGACGGTATTTCATTTGACAGTGGACATGAGCTTGAGGCCCAATTCTTAGCTCTACACAAAGTGTAATCATATTTCCTATACACAGTGTGCTGGGAGAGTACACTTTTGATAGCCGATCACATTGGCTCCACCTTGATGTTGACAGTTTGGTGATGACCCACGTTGGACACTTGGGTTAAAAATATGAAATTCCTGTTGACCACAGTCCTGACTTGGCAACATTGGATTATACAAATGTAGAGACCACATATTTGTGTATGAGTGTATTATATGTGTGTGCCTTTGTGCATTGCCATCCATGTGTACAGCAGCTGACAGAAAAATAGACGTGTTGCATGTCTGTGGTGGTCTGACCTTCTGTGTGTGTGCAGGTATAGAGTCGGAGTGGAGGAAGACTCAGTGCATGCCCAGGGAAGTGTGTGTCGACGTGGGCAGGGAGTTCGGGGCTCCCACCAACATCTTCTATAAACCACCCTGTGTGTCCGTCTACAGATGTGGGGGATGCTGCCACTCTGAAGACAAACAATGCAGGAATATCTCCACTGGTTACCTCAGCAAAACTGTAAGCACTCTTCTTCTTCTTTTCATTATGTGCTCAAATATGGATCAGCGTGTATGTGATCTTTGATGATTGATGATTTCATAAGAAAAGGTCTGGCTCAAAGGTTTGCCATTATTTATGGCCTGGTCATTCCAGGGTTAACCCTAACCCTAGCGCTGCATCAGAGGGGAGGTCATGAAATCATTAAATTAAAAACAGTATTTCCTAGTGGTGTACGGATGCCTCTTCACGGTTCAGCACACATGTGAATAATTACACAGTTTACCTTAACCATCAAAGTGTGAAATAAAGACATCGTTATCTGCCAATATTCAGTCAAATATGTGATCAGGATATCATTGTTTTTCTAGTCTCCGATGTCTGATAATGTTACATTGTGAACAACTAATCCATGTTCAAATTAACAGAAGGAGAGCTGCAGGATCACACCTATGGTGCAGCTGGATACAGGTGGGGACCAGATAGAATACATTGCTTGCATTAGAGGCAGGTGTACTCTATCTATAACGCACACGTCTCTTCTGTCTGTCATGCTGTTAAGTAGTTTGATAATGGGACTGAGGGAAATGTATTCCTTCTACTAACAGTTTGGTAACCTGCACCTTTGATTTTCAGCTTCACTATCTGTGTCAGCCACCTCCGTACAAAACCATTATAAAAGAAAACAAATCCTTCTTCAGTGAATTAGTGCTTAAATCTACAAAACTAAGGTTTTCCCATTGCAGCTCCAAGACAGGGCACTGACTGCCTATGGCATTTTACACTGTATAAATTAGCTTAGCAGCTTGCAGACTTTTCCTTTTACACAGCTCTTCCACTCTTACTTGGTTTAAGTCACTGCATCTCCAGACAGAACACCTCCACATTTGAATTTCAGCCTGCATGCATGTTTTTTTTCCAGCTAAACAAACAGTAGTATTGGTAGCGAGAGCAACAAGTTAGTGGACTGCTGGACTCTGGCAAACAATAACGAAGAGAAAGACGACCGAGAGAAACTAATGCGACAGTACATGACAGCAAAACGCAGTAAAGACACTGAGCTGAAATGAAACCATCACTGTCACTGCATCGATACAGAATCGTCCATGTCTTGATGCAAAATATACGCACCTCTAATGTACCCATTAAATTGCACACAACAATAATCACAACCTCAACCTTGGCAGAGTGGGTGAAATGGGTTTCTTTGGAGCCCAGGAAAGTGCAAACAAATGCACTTGCACCCACCTGGCACACAGCCAGTGTAACCACCAGCTCCTTGTGATACAATGTACTCTTGAGGTATTTCCACCACTCAGCTGTGCCTTGAAACAGAGGGCAGGTTCTTTCAACTGGTTAGTTCATTTCCAGGTAGCTGCTGTTAATGGACTGGCTCATGAGTGATAGCCTATTGTTTCAGCTCAGCCGCTCTTTTCAGTTCCCATGAGTGTTCCAGGCGGCCGCGGTGTGGGCTGATAGCTCTTTTGTTAGATGTAATTTTATTTCAATCAGAGCAGGAAGTCTACTTGGGCGAGAAGTTTGGCTGCATACGTGTGTTTGTAGACCTACATGTGCAAACGTGTGTGTGTTTGTGTGTAAGTGTAAAATGTGTGCGTAGGCAGCAGAATGGAGGAAACTAAGGAGAGAAGAGGATCCATGCTCGTGCTTTGGTATGCACTAAGCTGTGTGGCAACTGGCATATTGAACCTGTGTTAATCAACAGTTGACATTGATTAGATTGAATCAACTGTTATTGGGAGCTATTTCTACCTGTATGTGTCTGATAAACCCAGTGTATGCTACCTACACAGCACCAAATGGCAGACAGAAAAAGGTACCAGCTAGCTAGTAAAGAAAACCAGATACCTAGCAGCTAAAGGGCTATAGCTTCTCCCAATGAAAATGATATTGGACTGACGTTCATCATGTGAACACGAACACAATTTCAAGTGAACATGTTAACACCTAAGTTGGTGATATGATTGGGCTGTGTTTCTGTCAGCTTGTCTTTGTGATTTCCTGCCCATTGGTGGCCAGACATTGGTTCATGAAGCTTGACAGGTCTACTCTTGCTCAAAGATCTGCAGTTCAATCAAGAGAGTCAAGTCAGGTAAAGAAAAGATAATTATGTATATGCTGACACAGCTATTCTTAACCACTGGGCCATGGCCACACGTGATGAGTAAGACATGCTAACACTGACGTGCGCAAGGATATATAAAAAGGGCACCATTTTGACAGAATGATTAATCTCACTCACTATTACTTGATATACCGTTCATTCTAACACTAAAATTCAATCTGTAGAGTAATAGCAGGGCATCATTCCTCTTCATCTACTTGAAGTCTACTTTTAAGTGCCCCCATACAAATTGTTCCATTTATTAGTTTATTAGTTATCAAATTGGTACTGTGCGTGTGACACTCTGAACAGAGATGCGAAAGAATCAAGATGGCTCACTCTTTAGTTACTGCCATCATCAGCTCTGAAATTTAAAACAAATAAAATAAATAACTTTTACCACTTGGCCAATCGGGCAAGTGAGTTACTAGATTTACTATCACAAAGTGGCATTTTACTTTCTCCGGGCAATTAGGCAAACCTTATTTGTTGGGCCCTGTATATTGTGACTAACATATGGATTACATTTGTATATTTTAGCTTAGTTTGCTTTAAAAAAGTAAGCTTCAGCTGTGGGGGGAGACTCAACCTGCAGAGCGCACTGGACCGCCGTGACCGGAACAGCGCTTTAACTTCTTGGTTAGTTATCGCAGCATGCACCCCCTCTGTCACATACTCAAAGGCTACCTTCCCCCCGCACATGTTTCTTACAAAACGAGTCGTGCTGTTTTGACCCCTCTTGTGAACGGTGCACACACACTTCTGTCTGCCCTCCGCATCCCCTCTCCTCATCCCTCTGTGTGTGAGCATGTAGACGTACCTTAAAGACACGTTTACCCTCTCCCACAGAACAGTGGTGTCTTGAGGCTG
>NW_022281543.1:0-10603 GCF_004355925.1 Anarrhichthys ocellatus | reverse complement strand
GGGGGGGATGGTTGGATGTACAAAGCTGTTCACATCCCGTCTCCTAGCAACAGTCAACACTGGTTTCTATTATCTGTAATCTGAGGGTGAAAATATTACAGTTCAAGTCCGTCTGCAGCCACAGAGCACTGCCTGTGTCCCCCTAGAACTTTGGTCCAGTCCTCAATAAACCTCTTTGGGCTCTGACACACCCATGTCCACAACCAGCTGTTGGTTCTTCACTGAGCGTCTGTGGCCGACTGTCACCTGTAGTTTCAACAAGTCGACTCTTATCAGCCAGGGAACTGGCTCTCAGTGCAAAACAAACCACAACCAGGTACAGCTGAACTCCTTTAAAACAGGAAAACATTCCTATTGTGATGATTCATCAAGACGCTTTAAACAGATTGTTTCTTTGTCTGTTTGTCTTTTCACAATAATGTCTGGACTAAAGGGCAACACACACAAGCATCAAAACATCAACTTTGATATGCGTCCCCAAACCTGCAGCGTGATGACGTTGATGCATGTCAACCCACCATGATGGCCGTCAACGTGTCAGGATACACCACTGTCCTATTTTCTAATGTAACAAGACAACGCTCCAGAAAAACAACAGTTTCATCACCTTCCCTCCCTGTTGTGGCTCATCCTGGCTACTGTTCCCTGACTACTTCACAAACAGTTTGAGTCTCTGGTAGTTTGAGGTCAGCTTGGTGTGTCAGGGTCATATTAACCAGGCTGACATTGTGACAGAGAACAAGTCTCCAGCTCTACCTCCTCCATCAGACTGATTGTCTGTGGCTGCAGCAGGCCTCTTCATACCTGAGAGTTTTCAGTATCCAGTGTGGATCCTTCAGTCCATCAGACAGCAGCTTCACTCCTGAGTCTCCTGGATGATTGTAGCTCAGGTCCAGCTCTCTCAGACGGGAGGGGTTGAAGCTCAGAGCTGAGGCCAGAGAAGCACAGCCTTCCTCTGTGATCAGACAGCCTGACAGGCTGCAAACACACAAAACAACACACATGTTCTGAGGGAACTGTGAGGGCTGGAAGGTTTATGTTTATTACTGTCATCACCAAGCTGTTTGTGTGTAAACTTTAAATTTAGTACTTAGTCCAAGAAAAGTAATTCACAGGGTCACCTGAGAGTCTCCAGTGTACAATGTGGACTCTCCAGTCCAGCAGACAGCATCTTCACTCCTGAATCCTGCAGGTTGTTGTTACTCAGGTCCATCTCTCTCAGACTAGAGGACTGGGAGCTGAGAACTGAGGACAGAGCTTCACAGCTTCTCTCTGAGAGGTTACAGCCACTCAGTCTGAAGAGACAATGATGAAGAAGAAATAAACAATAAGTAGAAAAGATAGCAGCGTATTTAAGTTATGATACATGAATCTAACTCTCTCTGTACTTACAGAGCTTTGTTGGAGGCTTTGACCACTGGCAGCAGCCTCAGAAGAGCCTCCTCTGAAGCAGAGTATTTCTTCAGGTCAAACACGTCCAGATCTTTTTCTGATGACAGTAAGATGAAGACCAGAGCTGACCACTGAGCAGGAGACAGTTCATCTGTGGAGAGAAGTCCTGAACTCAGGGACTGTTGGATCTCCTCCACTAGAGAACCAGCATTCAGTTCATTCAGACAGTGGAACAGATTGATGCTTTTCTCTGGAGACACATTCTCACTGATCTTCTTCTTGATGTACTGGACTGTTTCCTGATTGGTCTGTGTGCTACTTCCTGTCTGTGTCAGCAGACCTCGTAGGAGAGTCTGATTGGTCTGCAGTGAAAGACCCAGGAGGAAGCGGAGGAACAAGTCCAGGTGTCCATTTGGACTCTGTAAGGCCTTATCCACAGCACTCTGGTAGAGATGTGTTAGTTCAGGTTTGTCTTCAGAGACTTCAGACAACCGGCAGGTTGTTTGTTCTTCTGACAGCAGATCGACTCCAGAGTTGATGAAGGTCAGATGGACATGAAGAGCAGCCAGAAACTCTTGAACACTCAGATGGACGAAGCAGAACACCTTGTCCTGGTACAGTCCTCTCTCCTCTCTAAAGACCTCTGTGAACACTCCTGAGTACACTGAGGCTGCTTTGATATTGATGCCGCACTCTGTCAGGTCGGATTCATAGAAGATCAGGTTGCCTTTCTGCAGCTCATCAAAAGCCAGTTTTCCCAGAGACTCAGTCATCTTCCTGCTCTCTGGACTCCAGTGTGGATCTGTCTCAGGTACTCCATCATACTTGACCTTCTTCAGTTTGGACTGAACCACCAGGAAGTGGATGTACATCTCAGTCAGGGTCTTGGGCAGCTCTTCTCCCTCTCTGGTCTTCAACACATCCTCCAGAACTGTAGCAGTGATCCAGCAGAAGACTGGGATGTGGCACATGATGTGGAGGCTTCGTGAGGTCTTGATGTGGGAGATGATCCTGCTGGCCTCCTCCTTATCTCTGAATCTCTTCCAGAAGTAATCCTCCTTCTGTGGGTCAGTGAACCCTCTGACCTCTGTCACCACGTCAACACACTCAGGAGGGATCTGATTGGCTGCTGCAGGTCGTGTGGTTATCCAGAGGCGAGCAGAGGGAAGCAGTTTCCCCCTGAAGAGGTTCGTCAGCAGCACATCCACTGAGGTGGACTCTGTAACATCAGTCAGGACCTCATTGTGGTGGAAGTCCAGAGGAAGTCGACACTCATCCAGACCGTCAAAGATGAACAGAACCAGGAACTCTTCAAACCTGCAGATTCCTGCTTCTTTGGTTTCACTGAAGAAGTGATGAACAAGTTCCACCAAGCTGAACTGTTTCTCTTTCAGCACATTCAGCTCTCTGAAATTAAATGGAAATGTGAACTGTATGTCCTGGTTTGCTTTGCCTTCAGCCCAGTCCAGAATGAACTTCTGTGTTAGGACTGTTTTCCCAATGCCAGCCACTCCCTTTGTCATCACTGTTCTGATTGGTTCCTCTCTTCCAGGTGAGGCTTTAAAGAGGTCTTCTTGTCTGATGGTTGTTTCTGGTCTGTGTGATTTCCTGGATGCTGTTTCAATCTGTCTGACCTCATGTTCATCATTGACCTCTGCAGTCCCTCCCTCTGTGATGTAGAGCTCTGTGTAGATCTCATTCAGAAGGGTTGGGTTTCCTGCTTTAGCGATTCCCTCAAACACACACTGGAACTTCTTCTTCAGGTTAGATTTGAGTTCACGTTGACAAACTGTAGGATGACTTCCTGAAAAAAAACAAAGAACATCAATGAATAAATTATTTGACAAATATGTCAACATATCTGAATATATGTTGGTCCATCTCTTGAGACGTTAGTAAACGTCCCATTGATCCAGCATGTTAAATCTTTAGAGAAATCCTCTTACTGCTCTGCAGACAGTCAGCCAGCTCCTCCTGCTTCATTCTCCTCAGGAGGTTTACTGTGATCTTCTCAAACGCCTCTCTGCTGCTCCTCCTCTGCTCTTCATCCTCACCGTCCAACACCTCCTCATCCTCCCTCTGACTCTCTAAGCATTTTGGGTAATCTGAACTCAGTCCCTTCTGGATCTTCTTCAGCTCGTTCTTCACAAAAGTGACGATGTTCTGCTCCAGCAGCTGGAACAGAATATTCTATGAATGACACAAACTAAAACCATGGAACCAAACATCAGATCCATGTTAGACACACTGACAATCCACTGGTCTACAAAGTGCAGCATGGAGATGATTGTCAACAGAATAGATGTAAAAGTAGTTGTACATGTACAGACCATAAATATGAAGTCCAGGTCCTCTCTGTGGAGGAATCATGAAGAATCAGCTCACATTGTGTTTGTACCAAAAACACAAATACAACAATTAGTTAAAGATGTTGTGTTCTGTCATGATTGATCACAATGAAAACCAGATGCAAAACAGATTCTTATCTATGTTTTTATTGGACAGTAAAAGTTATTTTATTGGAAGCATGGTATTGTCAAAAATGATATCGTAGGTCAAATTCATACCGGTTTACTCTATATATACCTTCTATACCTTCCACCCCGAGATACAACTACAACTACAAACAACTAGAATCACATCTGATGTGATACTTTTTCATATTTGGTGCAGTTTCTATTCCACCATTGTGTTGTTAGTCAGATGTACCAAGACTTAATACTATTGAACTGCCACATCACTGAAACAAAGGGTCTGTATTTGGTTTTGGCCACAGCACCATTGGGGAGACTTCCTCCTCAGAGTCTTCCTAGTCTCCAGACCTCTGCAACTGGAATTAGGATTATATCCACAATGCTACTTCCTGTTTGATGTAAAACCTACAACTAGTTAAAGATATTGCGTCATGTCATGATCATAATGAGAAATGAGATCATAATGACAGATCAAAGACTATAAATGATAGATGACCAAATTTGTATCTGTGTAACAGCTAGTCATCCGTTTCATCTATTTTAAGAACTTACTCTGGGTCATCAGAACGGCGTCCATCTTTGAAGTTAATCCCATCATCTTTAGACTGATCACTCTTCATGGACACACAGCTGGGTACAGGAGACGTTTCTCTCTGCTGCTGTGAACTGATAGAAACACTGACATTACATCATCATCATCATTCAATTATGAAGAATCTGCTCACATTGCGTCTGTCCAGGGAGCTACACGTGAGCCGTCCTCTTTGTTTACCTTTTGTTTTACGTCTCCATGCGTCCACTGGTTACCCCGTGTTTAACGTCACATTGCAATGAATTGTGGGTAATCCCCTTAGGCAAAGTCTGCATCCAATGCTGACTTACGGAAAGGGTTCATAAAGGGCTCAAAATGTCTGCAAGAGAGCCTCAAACACTCTGATTTGACAGTGAGACAGAATTAAACCCTGACGGACTTTACGGGAGCGCGCCTCAAAGTCTGTAAGGGTGGAGATTGGGATTGGGCCAATGTCTTAATCCGCCATCTAAAGAACTCTGTTGGCATCAGTGATGTGGTGCTGGATTGGTTGATGTCTTATCTGTTGAACTGGTCTTTTTTTGTAATGCTTGGAGAGGCCTCCTCTCTTCTGTGGGGTCCCTCAGGGGTCTATATTGGGTCCCCTCCTGTTTACCATGTACATGTTACCACTAGGACTCATCATATGTCAACACAATACAGAGTTCACTGCTACGCAGATGATACCCAGTTGTATTCCATTAAGACTGGCTCCAGCACTGTTTCATGTATCATGTCCTGTCTTGCCGACATTAGAAATTGGATGTCCAAAAACTTCCTGGAACTAAATGACTCCAAATATGAGGTAGTTATAATGACCCCTGCTGGCCCCTTTCTGCATTAATGATCTCTCCTCAAGTCTGGGAGCTTTATCTAATAACGTTGAGCATGAAGCCCCCAACCTGGGTGTTATTTCTGACTCCGACTTGACTTTTGATGCTCAGGTGACCAAAGTTGTGCAGATCTGCTTTACACAATTGAGATAGCGAAGCAAAATCAGGTCATTCCTTTGACCTTTGACCTGAGAGAGTCATTCATGCTTTCATCTCCAGACTCGACTACTGCGATGCACTTTAATCTGGTATCAGCAAGAGAAACATTTCATTAGAGGAAGTAACGGAATGGGGGTGCAGACAGTTATTAACCACAGAATGTTTAGGTTAGGAACAGAAACAGATGTGTTAGTGAGGACTCATCCTACCCCCCGACCCTTGTGCACTGGTATAAGATGTAGAAACCTGCACACGGGGCTCGCTCTTCATCCCTCAGACTGCACACAGGAGCTCAGTGGGATGATTGAACCTTCTCTGCACAGAGAATAAATACTACAAAGACAAACTTTCTTTTCTCACATTTCCTTATTTCAGTATTGTATCACTCACTTGTACTATTATATAGTTCCTACACCACACCTTACTAACGGGCCTTTGCTGTCCGGGCCCCTCAGCTGTGGAACTCTTCCTGGTAATCTAAGGCCGGAAAATTCAGTTTCCTCTTTAAATCTGTTCTGAAGACTCACTTTTACCATTTGGATTATTTTTACATGTTTATTTATTTAAATCTTATTTTACTGGTTTGATTGTGTTTCTTATTTGCTTTCATGTTTTATTGTGAAGCACTTTTGTAACTTTGTTTTGGAAAGGTGCTATTTAAATAAAGTTATTATTATCATCGTCGTCGTCGTCGTCAGTTTGAAATCCTCACCTTTGATCAACAGAGTGGCGGCCATCTTTGAAGTATATAGGACAAGCCATAGACCGGTCACTCTTCATGGACACACAGCTGGGTTCGGGTTCATGTCCAGGTTCAGGTTCAGGTCCAGGACAGTGTGGTCCCTGATGGATGCTGGTCACATGTGTAGAAACAGAGTCAGTGAATGAAAGACTTTGAGTCATGGACAGGTAGAGATGGTCATCTCACCTCTGAGCTTTGGTGTGGCTGGTTTTAGAGGGAGGGACTCCCTCCTCTCTGTCCTCGCACTGATTCATAGCAGAGTCCACACCTTCACACAAACAACAACATTATTTCACGACAACTTCATCATGACAAACACACACAGCACATTCACCTCAATACTAAAGACACTCGTGGGACAGTTTCCATGTCACTGAGCTGCAGAGTCCTCTCTAAGAAATGACGTTCACAATGCTCTTTAGTCTCTTGGCTTGTTTGAAGACTAGAGGAAGACTTCATGTGGCTTTTTATTGGCCTCTTTGGGGATGACGTCACTTTTCATGTCTCTGTGACATCATCAGGGCCGATGGATATCAAACAGGAAGCTGTTTATAACAGGTCAGGCTGATAACGACCTCAGTAACATTGGACGTGACGTTTGAGGCCCACATGGAGAAATACACGCTTCCTTCACTTGCGTCCTTTCCTTCCTTCCTTATTCCAGTCCACCACTGCGGTGAAACCAGCCGCCCCCGTGTTCAGAGTGTGTGATTGATCTCACGTTTACGGTGAAGCAGAGGAACAGATGAGGAACAGATGTGGGACAGATGAGGGACAGATGTGGGACAGATGAGGGACAGATGTGGGACAGATGTGGGACAGATATGGGACAGATGTGGGACAGATGAACAGATGTGGGACAGATGAGGAACAGATTTGGGGAGCCGATGGAAGGGACCAAAGGGACTTTTGAATTCAGTCTCACAACAAGAAGTTACAGAAATACTTGATGTTTGTCTTCAATGAAGTGAATAGAAATGGAGTTAAAGCTGGAAGCAGCATTGATGGTCCTCCCACCCTCGTGCATGTGGAGGGTTCTGGCTGGACGCTGGTTCAGAAGACCTTGCTCTTCCTCGTCTATCAGTTGCTGCGTGAACGAGTCAGACGGTGTTTCCTGCGTGGAGCAGCGGTGTCGTCGGCTTAAACCTCCAATGTTTGGAGTTTATCTCTGAATACAATATTAAATGTGAGCCCATGAAGAGAACAAACGTAAGCTGTGAATGTGCTTCAGTGTTTGTAACATAACAGACTGTCAAAGTAAAAGCAGCTCTCTAAACTCTCTGTGTCTGACAGTAATCTAGTAGAACACGTTGGCAGAGGAGACGAGTGAGGAGTCCAGAGAAAAGGACCGGCAGTGAATCCAGAGGCTGAGAGAGGACAGTGGGCTCAACTGGCTGTTAGTTAACCCTTCAATGAAACACTGTGAGCTCTCATCTGCAGATGTTTAGTGATGTGTTGTCAGAATGTAGCGTGCATCATTTATTGTGACATGTAACCTGAATCTCACCGTTTACTGTTTTACAGGTCATTTATGCTGATGCCAACTGACATGACTTTAAACTATTGTGAGCTCATTTCTGCTCTCCAAACTCTTTAAAATCTTTATCTTTATATAAAGGAACCACATGTTCTTCAGAGGGTCCGCTCAGTGTTTGGACCTCTGTACTTCTGAAACCCTCATATAACAACGGTTGCCAGTAGGTGGCGCTGTGACTATGAGTTAATATTGGCCTGCAGAAGTCCTCAGGCCATGACTCTCATCAAGCATGGCAAGTTTGGGAGGGTTTAGACAAAGAACAGTCTAGTTACAGCAGATTGATGGATGATGGTGAACCATGTAAAATGGCCGCCACACCACGTCCTCCCCGTTCATGAAACCTTGAAGCTTTTGATAACTTTTAATCACAAAGGTCTTTAGATTGTTCTCACTAAATATTAAGTTGTGATTCATTCTCTAGGAGGAGTTCACTAAAGTTCAGCAAAAACACAAGAAATGTACACAAAATTCAAAATGGCTGACTTCCGGTTGGGTTTAGAGGATGGCTCCAAGAGACTTTTGTTTAAGTCTACATGTGATGCATGTGCTTACCAAATGTTATAGATCTATGTGGAACGTACTGCGAGGGCTGCATGGTCTAAGTTGCGTAGGGGGCGCTATAGAGCCGACTTCCCTCTGAAGCATTAAAACCACATCAGATAAAAACATGGAGGACTTTCAATGTGAGAGCAGTTTGGTTCCGTTTGGAGCTTCTTCAGCCTCAGAAACACCTTCAGAGCTCATAATTCATAACTTTATGATCTTTGGATCACTTTTCACTGTAAAGGTCTCAAGATCTGAAGTACATCAGGTTACATCTCTAAGGAGTTAAAGTATGTTAATAATAATAATAGAAAATATAATAATTATGATGGTAAAAAAAATCAATAATGATAATAACAATCATCATAATAAACATTAAAAGAACAATAGCTCCTCTAAATCTAAATGAAGTTTCATATGTACAGTATGACGTCATCGACTGCACATCCCTCCAAGGAGTACTTCCGGTCCGGATTTCAAAGTAAAGGATCACGTGTCTTTTAGTTTACGATATTTGGGGTTAAGGAACAGAAGCGTAATTTAAGATTATATTATTTGGACTCAGTACTATTTAGACTACAGTCAGTACTAATATGAAGTACTTTTACTGTGTACTTTGTGAATCATTAAAGTTAGACAAAAAGAATGAATCTTGGTCTCGGAAGGAACTTTGACATTAGATTATTCAAAGTGTACACAGTAAAGTACTTCATATTATGTTTGACTGTAGTCTTAATAATAATCAATAATAGGATCTTAAATTACTCTTCTGTTCCTTAATCTCAAATAACTCACGCAATCCTTTACTTTGAAATCCGGACCGGAAGTACTCCTTGGAGGGCTGTGCGGTCGATGACGTCATACTGTACATACTGAACTTCACATTAAATCCATTTGTGTTCAGCTGACTGAAGAAAAGCATAAAGTATTTCTGTAACTTCTTCTCGTGAGACTGAATTCAAACGTGACTTTGGTTCCTTCATGAGGAAAGAAGGAGCGACACGCGCACTGAAGACTTTGTGACGTGTTGCTCTGTTCTTCTTCACTGGTCCTCCTCTGAAGTCCACTTGAACTAGTTTCTGCTGGACCTGAAGGACCAAAGAGTCCCTCAGTGAAAAGAGTCGCTCACTAACCTTTAGATGCAGAGAAGAAGAAGCTGCGACACCACGAGCTCCAGAAGTGAAACTAAAGAGGAAACAGGAAGGGAGGGGCCGTCACGCAAGGAGAGGAAACAAGAAATGAGGCGTCATTTCCTCAATTGCGTCACGTGAAGCGACGTCTGTTTCTGATGACGGAGGATCAACTGATCACATCTGGATCAGCTGTCAGTCGGCATTAAGCTGGAGAGACTTTTGATAAGTTTGTGTCTGTTCACACGATCACTGTATTTAATAACAGTAACTAATAATACTAATAACCAGTGGTGGGCCGTCAGGGCCTGCAAGGCCTTCTCTGCTGGTCTAAACAGAATCACAAAGTTATAGCTATTTTATAATTTAATAATTGTTCTTAAATACACTACATGTATTATAATTCATATAAATATTTTCCCCATTATCTTATGTTCTCATTGCACAGCTACTGTCTTCCTCAGTTGCTCTGCTTCCAGTGCAGCTTGTTTTAAGTAGAGCTTTTATCCAATCAGATCTCACCTCTGTGTCTCTAGGTAAGAACAGAGGCAGAGGCCTGCAGACTCACAAGTGAATCCATGTGCAGTTTAAGTGAATGGGGACAATATTGTTGATTGTCATAATGTTCAACCAATCAGATCTTTAGTTTGACATGTTGGGCGTATTCTTTGACGTGCCAGAGCCTGTTAGCTGGCCTACAAGTACGTGATTGGTCAGTGGGCTAGCGTGACATGATGGGCGGTGACAATCCCAATATCTGCTGCCTCTGTGGAGCGGACATTTTCAGCCTCAAACTCATTAAAACGTATTCAAGAAATACAACTGGGGAGGCTCGACTGTCTTCACCGGCGTCCATGAATGGAGAAGTGTAAAATGTGCAAAATGAATCAGTGTGTAAAAAGGAAACAGAGTTACTTTTGTCTCATCAGTTAATCAGTTGATCCTCTTTCATTGAGTCAGTCTGTCTCTCTCATGTCATTTAATAAACCTCTCAGAATAACAGAAAGTCTTTTAACCAAACATTTAAATTAGCTCGTAAAGCTTTAAGGTTGCGTCTCAGTCAGTCTCCTGTCGACCCTCATCTACATGTATGTTTTTAATACCTAACAATGCAGCATAATCTTATCTTTAGTCCGCGTTTCTATTAACATAATCATCCCTCGTTGTTTTTGCTTAGCTTGTTATTGTTTTATGAGTTTCATGTCTTTAGTACTTCACAATG
>NW_022281542.1:0-10626 GCF_004355925.1 Anarrhichthys ocellatus | reverse complement strand
GTAAATTGAGAGCTTTGCCTTCCGGCTCAGCTCCCTCTTCACCAAGATGGTCCACTGCAGCGCCTACTTTACTGCTGCAGCCGCACCGATCCGTCTGTCGATCTCCCGCTCCATCTTACCCTCACTCGTGAACAAGACCCCGAGATACTTAAACTCCTTCGCTTGAGGTAGGCACTCTGTCCCCACCTGGAGGGAGCAATCCACCGGTTTCCGGCAGAGAACTATGGCCTCAGATTTGGAGGTGCTAACTCTCATCCCCGCCGCTTCACACTCGGCTGCAAACCGCCCCAGTGAATGCTGGAGGTCATGATCCGAGGAGGCTAACAGGACCACATCATCTACTGACGTTCTCCACCCCCCGGCTGCGCCTAGATATCCTGTCCATGAAAATCACGAACAGGACCGGTGACAAAGGGCAGCCCTGGCGGAGGCCAACACCCACCGGGAACGTGTCTGACTTATTGCCGAGAATGCGGACACAGCTCCTACTGCAGTCGTACAGAGACCGGATCGCCCGTTGTAACGGGTCCGGCACCCCATACTCCCGCAGCACCCCCCACAAGACCCCCCGAGGGACCCGGTCGAAAGCCTTCTCCAAGTCCATAAAGCACATGTAGACTGGTTGGGCAAACTCCCAGAGCCCCTCCAGTAGTCTTGCGAGGGTAAAGAGCTGGTCCACTGTTCCACGGCCGGGACGGAATCCGCACTGCTCCTCTTGAATCTGAGGTTCGACAAGCGGTCGGAGCCTCCTTTCCAGCACCCTAGCATAAGCCTTCCCCGGGAGGCTGAGTAGTGTGATACCCCGGTAATTCGAGCACACTCTCCGGTCCCCCTTTTTGAAGATGGGAACCACCACCCCGGTCTGCCATTCCATGGGCACTGATCCCGACCCCCATGCGACATTGAAGAGGCGTGTCAGCCAGGACAGCCCAACTATGTCCAGCGCCTTCAGCATCTCAGGGCGGATCTCATCCACCCCCGGCACCTTGCCACCAAGGAGCTTTTTAACTACCTCAGTGACCTCTGCCAGGGATATGGGTGAGCCTCCCCCTAGGTCCTCAGGCGCTGCCTCCTCTGCAGAGGACATGTTGGTCGGGTTTAGGAGTTCCTCAAAATGCTCTTTCCACCGCCCGACGATGTCCTCCGTCCGGGTTAGCAGTTCCCCCCCCTGCTGAGAACAGCCTGGGGTAAGCCCTGCTTTCCCTTCCTGAGCCATCGGATGGTTTGCCAGAACCTCCTTGAGGCCAACCGAAAGTCCTTCTCCATGGCCTCCCCGATCTCCTCCCATGCCCGAGTTTTAGCATTCGCGATCACCGCAGCTGCAGCCCTTCTGGCCTGCCGGTACCTGTCAGCTGCTTCAAGAGACCCCTGGGCCAACCAGGCCTTGAAGGTCTCCTTCTTCAGCTTGACGGCTTCCCTCACCTCCGGTGTCCACCACCGGGTTCTCGGGTTGCCACCACGACAGGCACCGATGACCTGCCGGCCACAGCTTCTAGCGGCCGCGTCCACAATAGAGGCTTTGAACATGGTCCACTCGGATTCCGTGTCCCCAACCTCCCTCGGGATGTGTGAGAAGTTCTTCCGGAGGTGGGAGTTAAAGACCTCCCGGACAGGGTCCTCCGCCAGACGTTCCCAGTTTACCCTCACTACACGTTTGGGTTTGCCGGGTCTTTCCAACCGGTTCCCCTGCCATCTGATCCAACTCACCACCAGGTGGTGATCAGTTGACAGCTCTGCTCCTCTCTTCACCTGAGTGTCCAAGACATACGGCCGCAAATCAAATGATACGATTACAAAGTCGATCATTGATCTCCAGCCTAAGGTGTTCTGGTACCAGGTACACTTATGAGCCACCTTATGTTCGAACATAGTGTTCGTTATGGCCAAACCGTGGCAAGCACAGAAGTCCAATAACGAAACACCATTCGGGTTCAGATCGGGCAAGCCGTTCCTCCCAATCACCCCCCGCCAGGTTTCTCCGTCATTGCCCACTTGAGCGTTGAAGTCCCCCAGGAGAACTATGGAGTCGGTAGGCGGCGCCCTTTCCAGGACCCCCAGGTGAGTCCAACTATTTCTAGCTGGTATCGCTCCACCTCCTGCACCAGCTCCGGCTCTTTCCCCGCTAGCGAGGTGACGTTCCACGTCCCTAGAGCTAGTCTATGCCGCCGGCAATCGGCATGCCCGGGCCTCCCGCCCGACCCGCCGCCTGGTCTGCATAGCACCCGACCCCGATGCTTGTCCCTGTGGGTGGTGGGTCCACAGGGTGGCTGCTCCATGGTGTTTATTCGGGCTGAGCCCGACCGGGCCCCATGAGCAAAGGCCCGGCCACCAGACGCTCGCCTACGAGCTCCCTCCTGGGTCTGGCTCCGGGAGGGTGCCCCGGTTTCCCAGGTCCGGGCGAGGTGGCTATAGTCCGTGGGCTAACTGTCATAAGGGTCATTTTGAACCACTCTTAGTCTGGGCTCTCCCCTGAAACCTGTTTTCCTTGGGAGACCCTACCAGGGGCTAATGCCCCGGACAACATAGCTCCCAGGATCACTGGGCCACTCAAACTCCTCCACCACGATAAGGTGGCTATTCGCGGAGGAGCATACATTTAAACACATGATAGCTTAATAACTTACCCGAACGCATCACGATAGAACTGGATGGAACCTCTGTTCGTTAGCCGACAGCAATGCTGCTACCATTAGCTCTCCTCGTGTCAATTTCAAAAAGGACTCGTTCATAATGTTGTGTAATTAGGGATCGGCGAATAGAAAGCATTATTGCAGATCTGCTGATCATATCATTTTACTGAATGTCGGCCGATTACGATCGTTGTAAAACTTTATTTCACACTGTGGTGGTTAAACTGGTTAATTTGCGGTTTACGGGGATCCGTAAGGTTCACGGATCAACAACAGTCGGTTACACCACTACTCACTAAGCAGAGGGAGGCGCGAAGAAACAGCAGTTGGCGAGTCTCTCTCTGTCCCCCTTTCGCTTGAAAGTCATAACTAAGAGATAGAAAGTCAGAATGATGAGATACTTAAACACACTGTCATAGCAGCTCTTTGGCTGGTTACTGTACATTTGACATGAAATGTTTTGTGAGCAGGGACGTGCGGTCAGGGGAGGCGGAGCCTCACCTGTCATCATGAAAAGTAAAAAACAAATAATGATAAAATAAAAAATAATAATTTAGAGTCAAAATCGCTGAATTTGCGCATGTCCTGTTCAAACAGAGAGGAGACACGTGAGGTGAGGCAGCGATGAGATCTGCCTCACCTCAGACTGCGCAAAATACCTAACAAACTGGGTTGAGCCAGGCTTTTGCTTTCTCATTGTTTGTCACCAGTGTAATATTTGTTGACACTTGTATTATATCTCCTTTCGTTCCATAGAATAGGTCATGTATTTCATGTATGTGTAGAATATATTCAGTCTTGCTGATTTGACAGAAACCGCAGTGAAAAAGCACAGAGGGGAGGCACACAGTACCTCTGCCTCAATGAAGGGGGCGTGCGAGAGCCCACGGGTCGGGTTCATGCTTGTAGTTCCGTTACTCTTCTTCTACGCTTCTCTTCTTCTTCTTATATTTAGCTTTGACCGCAAACATTTAAGATTAAATATCTAACCTTAAACAATTCTCAAAAAACAGGGAAATATGACCAAATCAACAGCAATTCAACGGCGGACAGGTAAAGTAAACTTTTATTTACAGATTATCATGGGATCTCGCGATTTTCGCGGCCGGCGCCCACGAGCGCTCCGCTTCTGAAACAGGTTGGTGGACAGGTCGCAGATCGCGGCACACACGCTCCTGGTGCATTCAAATATGTACCTTACCTATGTGTGTATAAAGAATGCTGATATGAAAAACAACCAGTAGTCAATGTGCAAACTGCCAATTGAATGGTGATTTAAGATACTCTATATTGGGTTCATATATTTGTAAATCTGACTCTGAAAGATCGAGTCAGTGCCTCACCAGCCACGAACCTCACCGCACGTCACTGATTGTGAGTACATTGAAGACTACTTTAAACGTGGCTTTAAAACACATGAAATACTTCACGTGGGATTGTGCAAACACATCCTTGAAAGGATTTTAAGCTTTGAACAAAGTTATTATAATAACTTGTGTTTGATATTTGTCTTTGCTATTTTCTTTAATAGTTTGATCTTTGATAGAGTAATGTGGGTTTCTTAACCCTAAATTAAAAGGATTTAAGTTATAATAACAGAAATGTGCTGAAATATAATTTTACATTTCTATAACTGCATGTACAATAATTTAACACTTGAATAAACAATAATCAAATGCAGAGACAGTTATTTACCAATATGTTAGGAGTAGTTACATTTACAGTCTTACATTTCCAACCGGCCCTTTGAGGGAAACCATGACGCTGATGTGGCCCAGAGTGAAGATGAGTTTGACACACCTGAGCTAAGCGATATAGTGACATCATGTACTGGCCAGGGTGGAGCAGTGGTGTAGTGGATGGGCCCTCTTGTGTGGAGTTAGCATGTTCTCCCGAGGTCAGCATGTGTTCTCTCTGGGTTCTCTGTCTTCCATTCAGAGTTCAAAGACTGTGGTGGGTGTGCAATGCTTTCACCCAATGTCAGCTGGGACTGGGAGACGTATGTAGGATGCGTTTATAATTGTATAAGCCAGATCAATACATTGACGCGCCGCCTATTGTTGATATCGCTCATGTAAATAATGTCTGAATAGATGGAGACTTAATCCCACACTCTTGGCAGACCAACTGAGAAAGCCATATCAATACTTCTTACGTGACTAATGATGGCCCTGATGTCTCACCATGACTATTATGGGACACTCTAAAAGCCTTTGGGAGAGGGCGCATTATTTCTAGAGAGGCTTTTAGAAATAAACAGATCGAAAAATGAGACAAAGTCAATGCACAAAACCCTTCCAAAGAATAATACAGGAAGATCTTGCTGCTAAAATATGAATATAATAACATTTTAATTTCTAAGACAAAAAATGTACACATATACATATATGTAATAAACATGTTTTGCATGCTGGGAAAAATGACACGGTTTGCTGTCAAGACAACTCACTCAACTATCCAAAGTATTAATGATGGTATAGGGAGACCACTCTATCACCTCAAGAATTCGTTGATTTATTTTTATTTTTTAAGGAACATTACCGTTCCAGGTCTAAAAATAACCCTTTTCCATTACAATGTTTTCAATGGCCTGGTCTCAACCTAGAAGACACACATTTCTGAATTATAAAGCGAGATTAAATTCATTTTACAGTAAAAGGAACGAAGAACAGCAAGGACATGGCGCCTGACGGCTGAACTGTAGAATCTTTCAAAAGACAATTACTGTTTTGGGTAGTTTTTATGGGTATTATATTAACTGTGATAAGATTGAGTTCATGCCTGTCAGATTGCACAACCCAGAAACACCTTTTCCATTCAAAAAAAGAATTATTTGAAGAAAATGTCTCTCATAATATCATATCCAGGTTACAATAACGTGTTAAATACTGGCAAACCTTGGCTCTCTCCCTTATTGGCAGAGTGAATGCAGTTAAAATGTTTACCTCAACTGCTGTGCCTATTCCAAAATGTTTCAATTTATTTAATGATTGATTCAAAGCATCCCGAATAAAAAAGATCCACTTATGCAAGACTTAGGGAGGATTAGCTCTACCCAATTTCATATACTATGATGTCCATGTCAGAATGTTTCATTTTCCCTTTCCCACTGCCGATCATAAAGGACGGCACCTTAACCCAGAGGCTGTTCATTCCCAAATCCTGATGAAGACACTTGTTGCATAAGAAAGAAATGTGAAAAGATTTAAATATCCAGATTAAAGGAATATGTGTGAGATTTAAATGCATCTAGTGGTGAGCAGAATACAACCAACTACACCCCTCTGCTCACCGCTCCTTTTCCGAGTGTGTCAGAGAACTACGGTGGACTTCAGGTAGGGATAGGTATCTTTATGATCGTATTACTGTAAGGAGCTACTCTTACCAATACTCTGTTCTTTTACATGACTAAATGATATGCTGACTGAGTTTCCTCGGAGCAGCAAGTCAAAGGGTCATTTCTCCGTACCACATGCTGTTGAATGAAAGCACTAAGCCCAAAGAAGGAAGTGTTTAAAGATGTGATTGGGCCAGCCAAAAAACAATGCACTGATCTACCCGTATCATGGGCCGGTCAGACATCAAGAAGACGGTTGTGTCTGTCCACTAGGAGACATCCACCCTGAGTCCGACCTCGTTCACAGCTGCACATGTGGTTGCTCAGGTACGTGGTTTGCTGTTAGCAGCTGGTGGGCAGCACAGCATAGAACATTATAATCATGTGTTTAAATGCTATCTGGTGATATAGCCAGAAACTTGATTAAATACAGTTGTTTGTCACGGGTCGGCTTGGAGAGGCCCGGGGGGGGGGAAGGTGGCTCGCGGCCTCGCTGGCTGAGCTGCCGTGCTGATCAATGACAGACAAAACACATCTCGACATTCGCCGTTCAAAAACCTTGCAACTCCATTTGAGTTTGATTTTGGTAAAATATTAATACCACATATCATGACACAATACCAACTTTGATAACGCAGTGTTTTTTTTCATTGCATAACACACTCTTTGTCTGCTGTTACATACATTTTGAGATGACTAGTATTCTGGTCTCACAAACTAAGATTCTCTTCTGTTCGTTGGAGGTGGAACTCATCACCTAATTCATCTCTTTCATCCACTGGCCGCTGCTGTTCCTAATGCTGCCAGTTACCTTCTCGCCCTGCTAACGTCAGTGGAGATTTCCCTTCAGCTCCCCAGACTGTAGCCGTGCCTTTTCTGCTGCTGCCCTGCAGCTAAATACTCCACTCCGGCTCTTGGGGAGAACATCACACACGGCAGATTTCTCTCCACGCTGGGATAAAGTTCTCCCAGAGAGTCGAGGGACACGCAGGGAACTTTCTAAATTCTAACAATGTTGTCCAAGTCGCACTGATGGGACCTCGGTGAAATGTACCCTGAGGCTTTTCTTCAAGCTGTCTGTGGGTTCGTTCATTTTTTTTGTTTTAGATTTATTATGATTTTATGATATTGTCAAAAAATGTGTTTAGGAATTTAAAGTGTTTTACAGCATTTATGAAAATGCAAAATAAAAACCTTATTGGCTTAATTGCATTTCATTCTAATGGAATTGCTGCATTTTGTGGATTTACTTTGGTGGCCAAGCAAACCTGAAAACATCTTGCATTTAAAGTTCAACTTTGGTGAACTTTTGCCCAACACCGTTGGGCAAAACTTCTTGACAGTGCAAGAATATCTTGATCCTTTGTTTCATAACCACATTTCCACCAATGTGACGATTCAACTGTGAGAATCAGTCAATCAGGATCATTCAATCACAGTTTTGACTTGTCAACTACTCATGATCAGCCCAGGTAGAACCAAAAGAACCCAAAAGTGCAATGTTTTACAAACAGGTATTATGAGCTTTATATTATAAAAAGTCCCAAGTGAAGCAGCCAGATAAAGAGAGCTTGAAACTTAAGCACAGTGCTCCATCAGATCATGCGGCCGCTACGACACAACAAGGACAAAGAACTTCTCCATCCAATCCACCAATACGGCCTGTGGAACACATTCTCTGCTTTACTTTAGTTTCCCAAAGAACAAGGGTCTGATGGACATGAAATACCACGACACAAACCTGCCTCTGGTCATCGGTCACCTGTGCATGACTGATGTCTCTCCCCCTCAGGCTGTCCTGCAGAGAAACAGGGTGTTGCTGTGATTCTCTCTGTTGTATTTAAGCCGTTCACTTTCTTGTCTGTGCTGTGGCTTTTCCTCGGAAATGACTTTTAATGAAGCTCAGGTTTGTCTAGGCTGCGCTCTGTTCTTAATCGGTTGGCTGTCACTGCTTATAACAACTGTAAAACCAGCACATTTAATGGAACATCTTACAGTTGGAAAAAAAAAAGCTTGTCCGTGCAAACAACATCAAACGACACTGTTTATAAACGACCTAAAACCAGTTTGATCAGTAGTGATGGAGATGGACCTGTCGACATGGGAGCTCAGGAGCTGCTGAAGATATTACATTTCATATGGCAAAAATGTGCAATGCTGGAACCACAAATATTACTTATAAGATTAGTTGATAAACAAAGAATCATTTCAGCTCGAGTCTCGCGTCAGGACAGCGGCTCTGGTGTCAGCAGGCTCGTAATGGTGAGAGTTTAACGGCACAATGAGCATCTCAGAAAATATCAAGGCATATGGTATTTCACAATTATCATTATTATTACTTTTATATTATTATTATTATCACAAATATTAATAATACTATTATTATAATTATTTTCGGGTACATCGGATACAGTGGCCCCTTAAAGATACAGTGTGTAGAATGTGTGCATCTAGTGATGAGGTTGCAGGTTGCATCAAACTGGAACGTCTCTCGTGTGCCGTGGAGGAGACACTGAATGTCCCTCTGTTTGGTTTGTCCATTCTAGGCTACTGTAGAAGCATTAAGGCCTGTTCTGTGGAGAGGACCAGGTTATTGTGTAAACGGCTCATTCATTATCTTCAGGCGATTATACAATAAATAATATATACTTTTGATATATTTTATTTCTGCCAACAATTCCTTTTTAAGGAATGAGAACAGAAGGGTGTTTATTCATTGCAAAAAGACTTTTAGAAATAAACCTGAAACCTTTTTTTTATGGAAGTATGTGTAAAAGCATGATATTTTAAATGTAAGCAGCACTATGGCGTGTTAAATATCTACTACATGAAAAATAACATCAGCTGTGCCCTTCTAAAATAATGATGTGCCGCGCAAACTTGTCACTTAAATGTCAGTCCACCTTAAGTGACCCTGAACGTGCTTCATTCACGTTACCGCTAACTTCATACTCACCGTCACACACACGCTTGCTCTCGCTCAGAGACTCTCAGTCCGTTGTACCGTAGGTAACCAGATGTATACGTTGTGAACACGATCACTTTTCATACCATGGTATGCAGGGAAGCTTTTATACCACTGAAACCGTGCTGTCAGACTGTGCCTGAACAGTTGGTGAAACTCTTATTTTCATTGACAGGTCTAAACACCGGTGGAGCTGGAGGAATATACAATCAAGAGAACACAGCTTTAGAAATGAGTAACTTCATTTTTCCGTCTTTGTGGATACACACAATTTGCCCCATTTGGCAGAACAACCAATGTAAGAGATTTTATGAACTGACTCTATGTTGTTTCTTGTATTGGTGTCAGAGAGTAGCAGGACAGAGATTTATTTGTGTCACACACTTTACTAAACACATTTGTCACTCAGTGTCCATCGACCAGCAGACAGCAGCAGCAGCAGCGTCTGCTCTTCAATCCCCTCTGGCTTTGTGTAAACTCCTCTGCAGGACTCTTGGTGACTGCAGCAGCAGGGCCGTCCTTCAATCAGAGGGTCGGCGGTTCGATCCCCGGCTCCGGCTCTGCTAGTTGCATGTCGATGTGTCCTTGAGCAAGACACTTAACCCCAAAATTGCTCCCGTAGCTGTGCCTACGGTGTAGAAATAATACAGAATCTGAATTGTAAGTCGCTTTGGAAAAAAGCATCTGCTAAATGACTGTAATGTAATGTTGACACAACTTTCTGATACTCTTGTTGTGCTATGTGGCTCTGCTGGAGTGATGGTAGAGATACGCTGCTTTCCGCAAGCCAGACACACTGCAGCAACGATGGATCGATGGCTTGTCTGAATGTGGGATTTACCAGCAGTCTAACCTGTCTGTTTTACTCACCGTTTCCTCAGGTTCCCTGAATCTGTCATGTTGGCTCTCAGTGATATGAAGCCTGCTGACTGGAGTCCTTCAGACAGCAGGAAGATATACAACCGTTAACCTCCAGCTACATAGCCTCAGGTCACACGCAGGGTTGCTTCCTGGGGGAAAAGGTTATGATTGAGGTCAAGGGGAAAACACCGAGATCATTTTGATGTGTAGCACTTTTGTCTGCTGTTGCTCACAGTCGTTGGAGTTGTACAGATACTAGCAGGGCCTGCTCTCTGCCCTGAGGCTCTCTCCACAAGCACAGGCTCTTGGAGCCCTGCTGAGACTACCAGGCTTTGCTGATCCCACAGCAGCTTTGTGAGATTGGACATGTATGTCAATGTTGATATCTCGTGTATATGCCGACATTATACATTATACAGGGTATATCCTGTATAATGTATAATGTCGGCATATACACGAGATATCAACATTGACATACATGTCCAATCTCACAAATTACTTCTCATAACTATTCACCACAATCAAGTTTGATTCACAGACAGCTGATGAATGAAGTAGTATTGTGATGAATGAAGTAGTGTTGTTATGAATGAAGTAGTATTGTGATGAATGATGTAGTATTGTGATGAATGCAGTGGTATTGTGATGAATGATGTAGTATTGTGATGAATGATGTTGTATTGTGATGAATGAAGTAGTATTATGATGAATGAAATAGTATTGTGATGAATGAAGTAGTATTGTGATGAATGAAGTAATATTGTGATGAATGAAGTAATATTGTTACGAATGAAGTAGTATTGTGATGAATGATGTAGTATTGTGATGAATGA
>NW_022281541.1:0-10731 GCF_004355925.1 Anarrhichthys ocellatus | reverse complement strand
ATATATATATATATATACACATGTATGTATGCATGTAAAGTGAGACACACGGTGATCCATTAAAACCAGCTGAGCAAACTAAGAAGCCTCTATTGCATTAATGTACAGCTCCCTTCCTCAGAGATCCCATTGATGAAGGAACGATATTAGTTAGATTAGCGTTTTATAGGAAGAGAGTTCTTCCACGTCGCCAAGATCCGTTATCACATCATGATGACTTCCTATATGAGCACCATCGTTTCTGCCGACAAGGAATCAGTTATTTACAGAACTTCTGGAGCCATACATTGAACATGGATGCATAGACTTGCGCTTTTCTGCGAGTTGTACATTTTTGTACAGTGTGCGGAGAATATCGGGAAAGCCGCTGCATGCCGTGCTGTTCGTAAAGTTTATTTGGCGCTTAATAAACTTATGGATATGTTCATTACATTACCATGGCACATATTGACTCACCATTCTGAATAATGTGTTTGTGCTTAGTGTTTACTTGCTCCCATGTCCCATGATGGCTGTGTTGCATACATGAGGGTTAAAGCACTCATAATGATATGACAGTGTTATTAGTACACCAGCATGTCATTAGTGTAGAACATGATGAAGGTGGACTCATGATAAGAATAGAGAGAATCACACACTATTTCTTTTCACTGCTTCAATTGATTGAATTTCTGATTATGAATAATAAATACACACTGATCCGCCCATACACAGATTCACACACATATTCAAACTCCTAGTTCTATATGGTAATCTACACATACATGTATATACACATATATAGTACATGATACATAAGGGCATACAGTACATATATCCTCATATTAATTCGTATCAATTAGATACTCTTTGGGCTTGTTTTTATCTAGCCTACTTATTCTAGCCTACTTATTCTACTTATACTTGTTGAGATAATTATTTTCGCTAGCAAGATCTCATTGGATGATGCATTCCATTAAGCCTACTGCCAGCAGGCACATTTAAACACATATAATCTGATTGATTGGGGTGATGAGGCATTAAAATTAGCCTATACATTTCCCAACACTTACGCATTTAACTTGTCTGAGATATTTTGCGTGCTTCTTGTCTAGCCCTCGCAGCGGTGGCGGTGTTAGATTTAGCCATGATTACGGTCTTGAATTCCTCATATGCATTCATGATCATCTCCTGCTTGTCAGCGGAGTAAAAAGAGGCTCTTTCTTTGACTTTATTTGCCATTGTACTGTTAGAAAATCATGGTTTCGGTGATCGACGCTTCCCCCTTTTGAAGTAGGACGGGCACGCGCAATTATCCTGATCCTGATAGTCTGGTTTGAATTAACGAGATTGTTTGAGAGCGGATCAGCCTTGGAGAAACCGAGATAGCCCGATTTCAATCATCGGGTTAATTTAGGCTGGCTAATAGGACATTTGATCGACTTAGTTGAACCACGTACGAGGAACGGGGCCCAGGGTAGGCCACTACCCTAACATTGTTTGTTTATTTTTCATTCAAAGTTTACAATATTGCATTGTCTCTCAGAAAAAAAGATGCTGCCATCTGCTGATCAATGATTTTAAGTGTTATAAAACTGTGTATCTTTCATTCATATGTTTTTAGTTTTTTGATTATGAGTGGACAACTGCATTTAGTTGATACATTTTTTCACTAAAAATATACGCACTGCAGATCTCCTTTCAACAAACAAAGACAATGCAGACAATGGCACTGTTAAACAAATGTCCATTCAAGTCATTTTAAAATACATAAAAAATAAAGATATAAAGAAACCGACAATATATAGGCCATCAGCCCTGGTCTCACTGACTTATTTTTGTGGTTTACAGCACACTTGTAATTCCCTGCAGAGGGACTTATTTTGGTTTTGTAATGTAGTGAGGTGGCTCACACAGATACAGGTGTTGAAAAAAATGCAGCTTTTTTCTATATTAGACTGTTGTAGTCTGGTTTTTGAAAGCACTTTCTAAATAACAATGCAGTTCACATTTATCTGACTGCTTCTATTAATTCTTGAAAAAGTAGCGAAACATTGAGATGCATCAATGACTGGAAATGGAATCGTGAGGTGAGTGAAGATTCACAGCTCTACTGCTCTCCGGGTCAATATAGCAGCACTGAGGAACTATTGCTAAATGGACTACATTTACCATCAACACTGGTTGGACATCCACATAAAAGGTGCCTAATTTTCTCTTAAAAGCTGCACAGTTGTGCTGATTCTCATTGTGTTTGACATTACACAGAATAGTTTAGCCTCACCTGGTTAGGTGTCCGCTGTGATTTCTCCAGCTGCTCCTCCAGCAGCTGGTTCACTCTGGTTATGTACGTTGCCATTAGGCGAGCCCTCCTGGTGTACTCGTGTATGAAGAGCAGCAGGGAGCGCTGCTCCAGCAGCCTCCACAGAGCTGTGTAGTGTCCCTGCAGGACGGAGGAGGAGGGCAGGATGAGAACGCCACCCTCTGCTGGGACACCTTTAACACAGACCTGATGGGGGAGGAGGAGAGAGGACGGTTTGAAACTCAAATTATGACACTGCTTCTTCTCCCTAATCACAATAAGATCTATAATTCTTAATTTTTGCCTCTTCTTTTTATTTCACTTCTTTATCTAATTTTTTCAATTATTTAAACATCTTGTTCTGCTAACAACTCCCCTTACTGACAAATCTACACCCTCTACAAACGCTGGGCAACCACACAGAATAGTCTGGTCTCCGACCCCCATCATTACTCATCTTTCGTCAGTCCAGTATTAACCTGTAAAGCTCTCATCTTGTCCGCTCTAGTCTTTGTATTTATGCTCTGTCATGTTGGCTGAGTGTTACCACTTACAGCGTTCTGCTCTCTCATTCACCTATTTGATTCATAAAAGTTGTATATGCTTCAATCAAGCAGAAGACAACAGAAATACTGCAGAGATGCTCAAAAAACAACTACAACCGCTAATAACTGCAGCTTAGTTTAAACAATAAACACACACGAATCACACGAAAACTAGGATTACTGCCTATCAACTGTACGTATACCAACCGTATGTATTGTATGCCCAAAATGTCTTCATTTTGTCACGATCAGGCTTTGCCCTGTGTGTTCTGTGTCTGTGTTTCTTTCTGTAGCTCCTCACTCACCTAATCAGCTCATTCAGTGCACCTGCCAGTCACACTCAGCTCATTACTCTCACCTGCTCACTCTGCCTCCTTCACTATTTAAACCCCTGCCGCACACACCCACTGCCAGATCATTGTTTGTTTTCCTACCTACCCGCCCGTTTTGCTCGTCCTGTTCCTGGTTTTCCAGTCTGCCTGTTCCTGCCGGATTTTCCCCCTTGTCCCTGGATTCCCTGTTTGTTTTTGGTTCATTAAAACCTTTTTTCACTACACCTGACTGTCTGCGTTTGAGTCCTCATCATGCCCCGTGACACATTTATCGTGTTAGACATTTGTGTGAAATTCTCATAAAATTATTGGAAATCTTCGGTAATGGCCGAAAAACATGCGGTTTTTCAGGTCACAGTGACCTTTGACCTCCAAAATCAAATCAGTTCATCCTCGAGTCCAAGTGGACGTTCATGGTAAATTTGAAGAAATTCCCTCCAGGCGTTCCTGAGATATCTCCTTCACGAGAATGAAACCATTTTTATTGTCATATACACGAATTTGACCCATCCCTGTACATAGGGAGCAGTGGGCTGCCAATGATAGGCACCCGGGGAGCCGGGGGTTCAGTGTCTTGCTCAGGGACACTTCGACACGTGACCCTGCGGTTACCAGACAACCCTCTTAACCCAGTGAGCCACGGTCACCCCCGAATAAGAAGGACTGCTGGACAACCTGAAATCATAACGTCTCCGATGATGGCATAAAACTCTTTTGTTTCATAAAAACTACCACTAGAGACCAGGGCAGCGGGGAGATCCAGTACAGTATTGGACCTGTTTCAAATATTGGTCCAAAACTAAACGGGCTGCAGCGTTTCTGACAACATTATGAAAGCACGCATCAGAGAAATAAAAGGTTCTTCATTCTTTCTCTCAAACATCAGGTTGAGGGGATCACACGCATCAACACCTGCTGAAATCCAGAACCCACCTGTGGAGATCCCCTCTGTGCCCAGCTCATCGGCTGCCACTGGGGTGCCATGGTCAGAAGAGCTTGTTGCAGACGCAGGAGACGTGCAGAGGACCGGGACACCAGATTGTGAGCGACCACAAAATTTCCCTCTTCCTCTTCCTCATCTTGACTGTGGCCGTGGAACAGCCACTTCAGACTGGGATTAAAGGTGCTTCTGAGTAAAGACTCAGCTCGCTGCAAGGAACGGGAGAGGGACCTCTGTGACCAGGAACCTGGAGGGGCAGACCAGGGGTGGGGGTTAAACAACAAAAGAAGCCAAAAACTCCACACCCTCATTCTGTTACCCTCCTTCAATAACTACAAATTACAAACAATAGTCTCTGATCACTGCAACTGTTTATGAGTTTGCTTCTCCACAACACTGTTGTCTTTTATATATTGTACATATTAGGATGTTGTAATTTTTGTATGAGATTGAATGAGATGTTTCTATGATGTATTCGTTTGTAACGACTTGCCTCCTGTTGCTGCCTTTTCGGCCAGGCGGTCATTGTAAATGAGAACTGGTTCTCAATTGACTTATCTGGTTAAATAAATGTAAAATGAAGACAAAACATTGGTAAAATATCTTTACGTCACATTAGCTTATCAATTGGCATTTTCAGCTTTTAAAAATGAATCAAACTGCAGGAAAAAACAGTGAAATGACATTCTACATCTGTATGGGTACTAAAACTCCTTTTTGGTAGTGACCAAAGCAAAATGTGTCAGGATCCTTGTCAGACCAAACACCTCCCATGGCCACACAGCTGCAGACACTTCAGCTAATGTCCACATGGCCGGGAATCCCCCGTGCCCTCCGTTGTGTTCCACGGGACTTCACACCGTCGATCTGCCTGCCCTCCGGTGTCGATCCACAGGACATCACACCGTCGATTTGCCTGCCCTCCAGTGTCGGACCACTGGTATCACACCGTCGATCCGGCCTGCTTCCTGTGTCGGACCACGGGCTCCATACAGCCATTCCTGTCTCCTATGGTCTTGCTATTGGGTCCTGATCTTGAACTCCCGTGACAGAACGAACTGACCATAATGGACCCAGCAACCACAGGAGCAGCTGCGCTGTACAGACATAACACTCTGCTGGAGGAAATGAGAAGTTTCGCATCTGAAGTTTCCCAGATTGGCTGTATCGTGCAGGAACTAGCTCGGACATTCAAGTCTCCATCAGTTCCAGCACCCGCACTATTCCCTCCAGTCCTCGCTCCGCCGGTCCCGGAATTCCCCGTGCTGTCTCCGGATCCCTATGACGGAACACTGGGGAAGTGCCAGGGCTTCCTGTTGCTATGCCAACGGGTATTTGACCGTCAGCCTCAGACTTTTGCCTCGGACGGGTCCAAGGTCTCCTACGTGGTTGGATTACTGCGGGGAAGGGCTTTGGAGTGGGCCACAAGAACATTATGTTTTGATCGGCCTAATACTGTGTTTTATGTGGACTTTGTGGAGGATCTGAGGAGGGTTTTTGACCCTCCGGTGGCCTCTGATTATGCGGCTAAGCGCCTTCTCAGCCGGAGACAGGGCCAAGCGAGTGTAGTAGAACACTCTGTGGTCCGACCGACTCCGGCTCCCCGTATTCGGACGGCATTCCACCCAACTCCGTATCAAGCCTCGGAGCCGCAGCGAACTCCAGTTCCTGTTCCTGCCGTCTCAGTGCCGCAGCGAATTCCAGTTCCTGTTCCTGCTGACTCAGCAAGCTCCAGTTCCTGTTCCTGCCGCCTCGGAGCCGCAGCGAGCTCCAGTTCCTGCCGCCTTCGCAAATTCCAGTTCCTGTTCCTGCCGCCTCAGCGCCGCAGCGAATTACAGTTCCTGTTCCTGCCGCCTCAGCGCCGCAGCAAGCTCCAGTTCCTGCCACCTCAGCCCCGCAGCTATCCCCAGACCCGGCTGCCGCCTCAGAGCCGCAGCTATCCCCGGACCCGGCCGCCGCCTCAGAGCCGCAGCTATCCACGGACCTGGCTGCCGCCGCCTCCGAGTCACATCGACCTCCAGTTCCCGCCGTTGCCATCTGAGAGCCGCAGCAACCTCCAGTTAGTGCCGTTGCCGTCTCAGAGCAGAAGCGACCTCCAGTTCCCGCCGTTGCCGCCTCAGAGCAGCAGCGACCTCCAGTTCCCGCCGTTGCCGCCTCAGAGCAGCAGCGACCTCCAGTTCCCGCCGTTGCCGCCTCAGAGCAGAAGCGACCTCCAGTTCCCGCCGTTGCCGCCTCAGAGCACCAGCGACCTCCAGTTCCCGCCCTTGCCGTCTCAGAGCAGCAGCGACCTCCAGTTTCAGCCGTGGCCGCCTACGAGTCGCAGCGACCTCCAGTTCCTGCAGTTACCGCCTTTGAGTCGCAGCGAACCGCCGGAGCACCCGTGTCCAGAGCAAGTCCGGCCTTCTGCCCAGAGCACCCATGTCCACAGCAAGTTCGGCAGTCCGGCCGTCCGCCGGAGCACCCGTGTCCAGAGCAAGTCCAGCCGTCCGCCGGAGCACCCGTGTCCGGAGCCCTTCTGCCCGTCCGGCTGTCCGCCGGAGCACCTGTGTTCGAAGCCTTCTGTGGCCCCGTGGCCGGTCAAATCCAGTCACCCCTCCTCCGGACCCCCTCCACCCACCCTAGTTGGCTTTGTATCTGCTGGGACGTTCTGCCTTGAGTGCCTGCCTCCGGTGTCCACATGTCCGGGAATCCCCCGTGCCCTCCGTTGTGTTCCACGGGACTTCACACCGTTGATCTGCCTGCCCTCCGGTGTCGAGCCACGGGACATCACACCGTCGATCTGCCTGTCTTCCGGTGTCGATCCACGTGAATCACACCGTCGATTTGCCTGCCCTCCGGTGTCGGACCACGGGTACTACACCGTCGATCCGGCCTGCTTCCTGTGTCGGACCACGGGCTCCACCCAGCCATTCCCGTCTTTTATGTTGGTAAAATAAAATCTGTTTTACCAGATTCTGTCTCCTGTGGTCTTGCTATTGGGTCCTGATCTTGAACTCCCGTGACAAAATGATGTTTCTCTAATAAAATAAGGTATCTGTTTTTAAGAGGGACACTTTGGACATCTAGTTTGCAGTGACATTCCAAAGTCTCAGCTTGCTGGACATCACCCGTTAGTATAAAGCAGTTATGTATGTTGATTGTTCTGTGTAGTGACTGCTAAAACAGTATATAGTGACAGTTAGATGTAGTACATCCTGTATATAGATCTGGGACAGAGATATGTGCTCCAAATACACAACAATTGTCTGATAATATAGTGTTTTTGGACACAGTTCTTCCAGCTGCATACATGTACACATAGTACCATCAGTGGTCAGATCCTCGGTCACCATGCAGGAACTCCTCTGAAAGACAAAGGGAAATCAATAGTAGAGCTAGTGTTTTCTAGAAGATCATCTATGAATGCTCTTTACATTTTATAAGTTCTCTCAAAACTTTTTATCACTGCTGTACCAATTCAGTTATACATCTTGCTTACGCCACAAAATGTCGCAAAATTGTTTGTTTCATAAGACCGCTTCAAATTTTCAAAAACATATATGGCCGACAATTACCTGCAGCTCCAGGAGTAAACTAGAGGGGATTGTTTCAACGCTTTTGCTCTCTCCTTTTGGACTTAACACCCCCTGAATCCTGTCTTTGCTGACCTCCAGTCACTTTGATGCGGTGATGTAACAGTGTACTCAAGGACTTTGTGACACTTGTGCCCACACCCATCAGTGATCCCGAGTGTGGTCAGAGGAGAAACAGGCTTGAAACTCTCAATCAGAGAAGGCAGAAAAACACTTTCAGCCTGCTTGTTACTCTTTGAGATATGTGAACACATATGAATTTATATTTTATCATGCTTCATCTTTTCTAAAGTTTGTACTTTATGTCTGTTGCCTTAGTGTTTGTATTGTGAATCTATAGTCCATGATCTGTAGCCCATGATCTGTAGTTCATGATCTGTAGTTCATGATCTGTGATGATCTGTAGGCTATGATCTGTGATGATCTATAGGCTATGATCTGTAGTCCATGATCTGTAGTCCAAGATCTGTAGTCCAAGATCTGTAGGCTATGATCTGTAGGCTAAGATCTGTAGGCTAAGATCTGTAGTCCATGATCTGTAGTCCATAATCTGTAGACTAAAATCTGTAGTCCATGATCTGTAGTCTGTGATCCGTAGTCGATGATCTGTAGTCTGTGATCCGTAGTCGATGATCTGTAGTCTGTGATCTGTAGTCTGTGATCTGTAGTCTGTGATCTGTGATCTGTAGTCTGTGATCTGTGATCTGTGATCTGTGATCTGTAGTCTGTGATCTGTAGTCTATGATCTATGGTCTGTGATCTGTAGTCTGTGATCTGTAGTCTGTGATCTGTAGTCCGTGATCTGTAGTCCGTGATCTGTAGTCCGTGATCTGTAGTCTGTAGTCGATGATCTGTAGTCCGTGATCTGTAGTCTGTAGTCGATGATCTGTAGTCGATGATCTGTAGTCGGTGATCTGTAGTCTGTGATCTGTAGTCTGTGATCTGTAGTCTGTGATCTGTAGTCTGTGATCTGTAGTCCGTGATCTGTAGTCCGTGATCTGTAGTCTGTAGTCGATGATCTGTAGTCGATGATCTGTAGTCTGTAGTCTATGATATGTAGTCGGTGATCTGTAGTCGGTGATCTGTAGTCTGTAGTCTATGATCTGTAGTCTATGATCTGGAGTCTGTAGTCTATGATCTGTAGTCGATGATCTGTAGTTGGTGATCTGTAGTCTGTAGTCTATGATCTGTAGTCTGTAGTCGATGATCTGTTGTCTGTGATCTGTAGTCTGTGATCTGTAGTCGATGATCTGTAGTCTGTAGTCCATGCGTCCAAAGCTAAAATGCTTTAAAGCTCCTGGAGCTGCAGGATGAGCTGTAATTCTCTCTGGGTTCCTTAATACAAGCAACCCCCTCTCCATTATTACCATTAATGGACAGAAACATGTTTTACTGAACTAACCTGCTCTTTTTCTGGACAGATTGACTCAGAATTCTCCTGGTCTGGAAGAGAGAGACAAACAAAAAACACAATCATCAGACAAACAAAACAAATGACAGTATCACCAACATGTACAAAAAGAGCTAGACTGGATCTTGTATTACTTTCCACGGATTCTCAGGAACCATGAAGGTAATGAAATGCCATGCGTAAGGGTTAGAAATGTAAACTAATTGAAGGGATGTCATTTGAGAGGTCCTACCACCCCTTTGTGTTTGAACCAGAAGCATATAAGATGGAATCTAAACAAATCTGTCTTTTTATGTTGGTCGGAGTTTTAAGTCCACTACTTAAGATATTCTCTGTGTCCCAATTTCCCAATACACACTACACTGGGATTTGAGTGTGTAGTGCAAACCAGATGATTGACACCAACTTCACCAACAGTGAGCCTTAGTCAAATACAAAAGCTCCTCTCATTGACAATTTCTAGGTTATAAAAACTGAATCATCTCTGATCAATTACTGCTTTAAACTATTGGATGTATGGATTTGAGGAGCTTGCTAACAGGCTACAGAACAGAGAAGAAAGCACCAGGGTGAACTTGAAGACTGTTTAAAGGTCTGGGGAGCAGAGCTACTGTTCCTTCACTAATGACACATGATGTGGATGTAAACGACCTCACACTCATTGTTTCACTTCAAATCCAATGTGCTGGAGTGCGAGACAACACAACATAAAATGTGCCACTGTCCTATACTTTGTGAGGGAAATATACAGTATGTTAATAACTATGTGTGTGTGTGCATCACCTGCTGTTAGACCAGGTTCTCCACCAGGATCTGTCACAATCTCTGGGTTGTTGTGATCCATCACAGGCAATGCAGCTAAGCTGTGAACAGACAGTATGGACATTGTTAGCTGCTTGGTAAATGGTAAATGGACTGTACAAGTATTTCTCTTTTCTAGTCTTCTGACCACTCAAAGCTCTTCAACACTACATGTCATCATTCACCCATTCATTCACTGATGACAGGAGCTACCATACAAGGTGCCACCTGCTTACTGTGATTGACCAGAACTGTATCCGGCCTTATCCGTATCTCTACGTCACTCCTCCACATTCCAAATATGGTAACTTCTGTTCATTGGTTGCAAAAACAACAACAACATAACTAAAAAAGTTATTATTATTAAAATGTAACTTTACTCCAGGTCTGAGCCTAAGTCCACCCACTGCATAATTTAAAAAATGCAAAAGAGATGAGGCTGAGAGATGAAACCATTATCCACTTCTGAATGACGAAAGCCTCGACACAGAATCGACAAATATGACAGTAGCTTGAGAAATAGCAAATGATCAAAGGTCACTGAATTTGACGGATCTACTGTTTATAAGACTAAAAATGAGACATGACACATGTCCCTCCGCCTCATCCCCCAACTCTGGGAGAGTTCGCCGGGAGGAGAGCAAGCACCAGTTAAGGAGACGGCTGCAGCAACTGGGATTGAGCCAGAGCCAGACCGAGCTCCTCAGTGTCCTGAGAGGCCGTCTGCAGTCCTCTAGCGGCGGGGGGGCATGGACCAACCACTGTAACGTTTGCACTATTACCTCCATTCCATTGTCATTGTTGTTGTATAGGTTTATGTTCATATATCCATGGCAATACTCGATCCGA
>NW_022281540.1:0-10647 GCF_004355925.1 Anarrhichthys ocellatus | reverse complement strand
CCAGTCTGGACTGGGTACAGAACCTGAGGAGGGTTGTCGTTCTGGTCTTGGACACGTACAATAACAGTTGTGTTACTATTTAGAGGTGGCGACCCTCCATCCTGCGCTCGGACTCGTATTTTGTATTCTTTGACTTGTTCAAAGTCAAGTGAACGCAAAGACTGAATGACTCCACTTTCCGTATTCATGGAGAAATATGTGGATACCGGATTTCCATTAACTTCCCCGTCAATAAGAAAATATGATACCCGTGCATTCTGACCCTGATCTGGATCAGTAGCGTGGATCTGTAACAGAGCTACACCAGGCGAATTGTTTTCTATCACCTGTGTTCTGTAAACACTTTGGCTGAAATTCGGTGCGTTGTCATTAATATCAGTAACGTCTAACACAACAGTTTTTCTGCTTAATAAGGCCGGGAAGCCCTCATCTTTGGCAGTGAGAGTGATATTGTACTTGGAAAGCTTTTCTCGGTCGAGGATTTGCTCCGTGACCAATGTGTAATAGTTTCTGAGAGACGATTTAATTTTGAACGGGAGATTTTCATCAATATTTAAATGAACCTGACCATTTTTACCGGAATCTTTATCTTGAACACTAATTAATGCCACAACCGTGCCAGGGAGGGAATCCTCTGAAATTTTACCCGAATAAGAAGCCATTGTGATTATTGGGCTGTTGTCATTTACATCTGCTATGTCGATTATTAATTTGCTGACGCCCACTACACCCCATGGGTCTTTTGCTTGAAGGTTTATTTCGTAATTTGGAGAAACCTCGTAATCGATGTCACCGATGAGTTTAACCTCTCCCGTGCAAGAATTTATTTCGAAAGGACATGACGAATCCTCCTCTAAGTGAGTGAAATAGTATGTAACGTTACCATTGTAACCTTGGTCCACATCTACGGCACTGACTTTAGCAATAACTGTGCCTTGCAAGACATTTTCCAAGACAGATGCTTTGTATACGGACTGCGTAAAAACGGGTGCGTTGTCGTTTGCGTCCAAAACAGCAATATGGATCCTCACTGTCCCAGACCTCTGCGGTTCCCCACCATCTACAGCCGTTAATACAAGCGCATGCTCGCTTTGCGTCTCGCGGTCCAAACCAGTCTGAAGCATCATTTCAGCATATTTACTCCCATCTGTGCGAGTGTGTTGTTTGAGGATAAAATGACGATTTTCCTTTAAAGAGTAACTTTGCAGTGAGTTTATTCCTACGTCAGGATCAGCTGCGCTATCAAGCAGGAATACTGTCCCAGTTGGCGTCGATTCGCTTATTTCCAAATGAATCTCCTTTTTGGGAAAAGACGGAGCATGATCGTTTATATCTTGTATTTCGATGGTTATGGAAAATAATTCAAGTGGATCTTCGAGGACAATTTCTAGACTAAAGCTACACGGTGATTTCTTGGCGCATAATTTTTCTCGATCAATTCTTTCATTGACGACAATATGCCCTTTGTTCTGGTTCAGCGCGACATATTGGTTATCATCATCAATAACAAGTCGAGCCCGACCAGAAACCAACCTTTCAACATCCAAGCCCAGGTCTTTTGCAACGTCTCCGACAAACAGCCCTTTTCTCATCTCCTCTGGTACAGAATAACGAATTTGTCCGCAAACCGCAGCCACAAGGCAAAAAAGCAAAATGGAGACTCTCCAATCCGATGAGGTACCTTTGCTCTTCAGAATATCCATTTCTTCCCATGAATATATGATCCAAAATGAAATGTATCCGTATAAGAAGAGAGGCCTCGTATCTCGTTTACAAAATGGACCGTAACTCTGTGTTCACTCAAATCCTCACAATGCCAACATCTGTACTAGAACATTACTGAATATATGCACACTACTATCGCCCATTCCCTTCGACGACGGGCGGTGACTTGTGATAAGGCTGACGTTAGACGAATCAAAGTCTGCTTAGGCAACAGCACCACCAACAGTGACTAAGAGAAACATCATCATCAGTATGTGTGGATCAATGCTCCAACTGTATAATCACCCAAACGGGCCCTTCCTGCCTAATTTGTAATAATGGGGATGTAGGCAACAACATCCACTTTAAGTGAACATAAAAGAGCTTAAAATAATACAAGTCTGTATAAAATGCCACACTTTGTGTTTTCTCAGTATCGGATTGGACAGATTGTCAGTAGACTAAAAATGCAAGTGGGTAAGCCTGAGAATACTGTGTATTGTGTTGGGAAGTGGTTCCCAGTTATACAATTATCCTGCAGGCCCTTTTAAAATATAACAGCTACAACAATCTCAAATATAAGAGAGGAACCAAATATTTAAAATAGCATTCTAAGAACAAATTGTGGACATACAGACAGAGTTAAATGACGATAGATAGACAGATAGATGGATAGATACTCTTTTCTAGCCTGATCCAATCGGACTGTGACCTACATTTGAGCAGAAAGCACTCCAACGCTCAACCACAAGCATGAGCGAACACCGACACATTTCCCAGCAGTATATTTCTTCTCCATGCAGCACAACATAATGCTCGCACAAGTAGGAAAGCCAATTTTTTAGTAGGTCACAATAATGCCTGTTGAAATAAAATATTAGCATACTGTCGCAGAGCTTAACATTCTGCGCATCATGATTTTGCATTATTTAGGCAATGACTGCATATCGGGGTGATTAATATGCATGTAGTTTAAAACCTCGAGTGGAATCACAGCACACAAAAATAAGAGCAATACAGCTGCCTGTGCTCCAAAACTGCTGCCGAAAATCTCAGTCTTGTATGACTATGACTTTCATAGCAGCATTTGAAAATATGTGTGTCCAACAGTCTGTGTGTAGTGAAAATAGATGCAGATGAAGAGAGAGACAGTAAGGAAATACAAACTGAATCTCATTCTCTGTAAACAAGTGATCGTCTGAGTTTGAGTGTGGTGTTGACAAAGATGCAATGCCAACATAACATTGATCTGTTTGATATTCAAAAAGAAAGGAAAGTGAAAATAATCTTACCTGCTGGATGGATTTTGATGTTTTATTCAAGGAGTGCACCAAAAAAGAAAAGAGAAAGAAGAAAACAGTTAGTATGAGTCCTAAAACAAAATCTGACCATGTCACATCCTTTTATGTTATTAGGCATTTTATGCATATCAACAGTGAAACAATGACTTAAATAATGGTTTGATCTTGTGACATATCAGATCAAACAAATAGTCTGACTCCAGATTGATCTCAAAGTTCATCGATTTCACAAAGTTGTCTCATTCTTGACTTCCTTGAACTATTTGTTTTTGGTAAATAATAATAAGCTATTGTCAACAAAGGTAAGCGCTTTATCCTGCTCAGTTCTATTCTGTTCTATTCCCGACTATTGTCAGCAAACCAAAAATAGAGCCCTGTTTTTCCTGATTAAATTGAGTCTTCAGAAGGCTGTCAATTGGCAGCAGACCTTAGATGTGTTGACATGCTGCCATGGAAAGAGAGCTCTCACCTCTTATTCAACCTGGAGTTGTTGTAAATAACTTTCTGTCTATTTTGGAGCATTTCAAATACATTACACTATGCTTACTTTATTATTAGCCAGCCTAAGCTACCAGTCCATGCTATGATGTTATTATTTAGAGCAGCTTCATGAATGAAGTCCGTGGAAATCACATTTTAAAATTCAATGACAGTATATCATATTAGAAAGTAGAATGCAAGAATCAAGTGACAAAGTGACACCAAAAGGATTACCTAGAGAGATATTTAATTATACAGAAATACAGATAAGTGCAGCTTTCATGATTTTCTCGAAAATTCCCACTCCTGCAATTACATATAAAATGTTTCAGCAGTTTTCCAACATGTCATCCCTTAATCTGCACAACGTTTCTATAAAACAAAACTAATTTACTGTCTGTATTAAAAAGAAATTACTGAAAACTCTGTGAAGCTTGTGTTAATTAAAATGAGCCATGCTGTGAAACTGACATACTTTTCTGTCTTTCTCCAATATTGTCAACCACACTGCTTAAAACAGTGAGCCGGTAACGCACACACAAATGAAGCATTGCTTGTTTTTCCACCTCCTTCCATGGCTGAAATTAGGAGCACAAATGAGCCTGCAGCTGTAACACGACTCAGCAACACACACAAATTCACATGGGGATTATTTTGATGACAAAACCTCTCTGCTTCATAACCATGACACAGGCAGCAACATGCAGGGACGCACACACACACACAATGTGACACAAAAACAAAAATCACCATTTAACTGTTGTGTAAGACTAAAACCACTGATCTGAGTGCAGCTCCACACTACAATACTTTTCAAGATTCATACATATAAAAACATTTTGTTTTATGCTTCTTTCGACTTTAAATGCTTTGTTTTAGCATCACATGTTATCTTTAGTTTCTTACTGTTTGATGTCTGAAACCTTTATGTGTCTTTATGCTAAAGAGGCCTTGGAAAAGTTGAATTGACAGTTTATCTAAAAACATATGGAATGAAAGAATGAAAGAAACAAAAGTGCCACTATTACCGTTTTTATTATGTTTAATTATTAGCAGTAGTGGCAGCAATGTGTTCGAGATCTAAGAGCATGTTGTACTACAAATACATGCATTTGAGTATTTGTTTAATGTTAAAGTTTTCATTTTCTTGTTGATTAGAGTTGCCTTTGATTTTTGTTATGGTGGCCATCAGTTTTGGTTTCTGATATAAATGTTCTACATTTATGTCCTTTACATGTCCTTTACAAAAGTTCATGGGCAAATGGAGAAGTAAGACACAATCTTCTCTTCAAGTTTATTTTTCATCAGTGTACACTCATGGTTTGTTCACATATTGTTCAATTCATAGCATAGTGCAAAGGTTTTATTATGTCTCTGTCACATGATACATCATGTAATTGTGAAAACATAACATGGCATTATCAACTTGGCTGCAGTGTATTCCAAGTCACAAAATGGACAATGAATAAAACTGTGAAGGCTGTTTTACACAAAAACATTAACAGAAGCAAAGATAAATATAGCAGGAACAAAGTAATACTATTAATAGCTATAACTACAGTTCATCAACTGTATTGTTCTCACAAAAGCAGAAGATGTATGGATAAATAGAGTAGTCAGAAAGGAATGCCATGCATTTAATTAAACAGAAAGACAGAGAGAGACTACTAACAGATCAGAGTAGAATAATTAAAAAGGCAGGGAAAAAAACAGACCTGACTAAGTAACAACAAGTAAACAGTCTGCGGACAACTTTTTTTCAATCCGAGATAAAAACAAACAATCTAAATAAAACAGATGTAAATAGAATAGTTACTTCATTTATTCTAATATGCTACTAGTATAAATATTCCAGAAGATAAACTATCTACACTTCATTTAAGGTTACCATCGATATTCATAGTCAGGTGATGGGGGATGAGGTTGAGGCTATTGGAAAAACTCCAAGAACATTACAAAACATATCCAACAAGGCATCGACAGCATATTCACGCACAAATACAACTCGAACATATTTGGCAGACAAAGGGTCGAAACTTAATTCAATGCACTGGGATTATTTTTACAACATCTATTGTTATTGCCGACTCTCATTTGACCAAGTAACAAGGTTGCGGTGCACCTGCCCTCACCTTCAGAGTAGCTCTGTCTGCACTCGCCTGCCTTAGCGTGTTTTTTTGATAGGCTGCGCTTCTTTGCTTTAGTGTGTCAGTGTCTGTGCTTGAGCCGAAACGAAAATCGCCTCTCCACGACCCCGTGGTCAAGAAGGAATCATACCGCTCATCTTTTAGCAGGGTCCCACAACGGCTTAAATCCGTGAAGCTAGGGGGGAGGTAGGTTGTGGGGAAAACGGGGAGACTATCGGTGGTTGACCGGTAAACATAACTACGTCTGCAGAGTTTACAATAAAACACTCCACTGATTAAAAGGATGAAAAGTGAGGAAACGGTTGTAAGGGCGACAATCAAATACAGTGTTAAGTTATCGCTGTCCTGTGACTCATCTGCAAATTCAAAAAGTTCGTTTAAAACAGGCAGCCCGTTGCCAATCAGTACATTGACGGTAGCGGTGGCGGAGAGAGATTCAGGCCCATTATCCGTTATTGAAACGACAACAGTGTGTTTCGGGTCATCGTCCTCCATGAATGCTCGCACAGTTCGGATTTCTCCTGTATGCAGACCGACCACAAACAAGCTGGGCTGCGTTGCTTTGATTATTCTGTAGGAGAGCCAGGCATTATGGCCAGAGTCAGCGTCCACAGCAACCACCTTGGTAACCAGGTAACCTCTAGGCGCTTCAATTGGCACCATATCCTCAGCGATGAACCCAATGGTTTGCACAGGATACAAGACAACAGGCGCATTGTCATTTTGGTCCTTAATAAACACGTTAACAGTACAGGTGGTGGACAGTGGAGGGTCGCCTCCATCTTGAGCTGTCACCTTAATCTGAAAGTGTACTGACTGTTCGTAATCGAAGAGGCGTGATGTGAAGAGCTCACCAGTGTCTGCGTTGATGGTGAGGAAGGAGGACACTTCTGACTTTGTGTCCTTTGATATTTGGTACAGTATTTTACCATTAGATCTGTCGTCAATGTCCACTGCTTTCACTTGCATGACAAATGTGCCAACGGGTTGGTTTTCCAAGATGTTGGCATTGCACTCGCTCTGCGTAAAAGTTGGGCGGTTATCATTTATATCATTGATCACGATTGTTATAACTTTAACACTGGAGAGTGACGGGGAGCCCGCATCAGTGGCAGTGACTGCGATGTTATACTCGGATTGAAGTTCTCTGTCTAGTATTCCGTCAGTCACTAACATGTAATAGTTTTTGACCTCCGATACTAATTTAAATGGGACATTGTCTGGGATTGTGCAGGTGACGCGCCCACTGCTTCCAGTGTCCAGGTCATACACATTAATCAGAGCAACCATAGTTCCTGGTTTAGAGTCTTCCGCCACGTTAGCAGAGGCTGACTTTACTTCTATCATTGGTTTGTTGTCATTCACGTCAATGACGTCAATTATAAGTTTACAGTGAGAGGCCTGACCACCCCCATCTTTAGCCTGAACATCCAGCTCGTGCGTACTAGCCTCTTCATAGTCAATGACACCTGTCAGGCGAACTTCTGCGCTCAGAGGGTTAATTTCAATAGCTCCTCCCATCTTGTCTGACAGGTGACTGAAATAGTATGTTATCTCTCCATAAACACCTTCATCTGAGTCCGTGGCATTCAGCGTTGCTATGACAGTCCCTATGGCAGAGTTCTCTGGCACAGATGTTTTGTAAACTCGTTGGCTAAAAACTGGGACATTGTCATTGGCATCCAAAACACGGATATGAATAGACGCAGTTCCTGATCTGACTGGATTTCCCCCGTCAATTCCATTGATTTTCAGTACATGTTCAGATTGTGCCTCCCGGTCCAATGCCTTTTTAAGAACTAGTTCCGGATAAGCATTTCCGTTTATTTGGGTACTCATTTCCAGTACAAAATGATTATTCGGGATCAGTTTATATTCACGGACTGAGTTGGTTCCCAGATCGGGGTCATGCGCGCTCTCCAACGGAAAGCGCCTCCCCAGAACAGTGGATTCGACAAGATCTAGTTGTATCTCCCCTGCAGCGAACACTGGGCTGTTGTCATTTATATCTGCAATATCCAACACTATGCTGTATGCTTGAAGGGGATCTTCAAGTAAGAGCTGGTACTGCAGGATGCAGACACTGGCTTGCACGCACAGCTCCTCTCGGTCTATCCGTTGGCTGATCAAAAGATTGCCTGACGCAGTGTCCAGTTCACACAGCTGGCTAGTTCCTTCTGCAACAACGCGGGCTCGACGAGCTTCAAGCTCCGTCACTTCCAGCCCCAGATCCCGCACAACATTCCCGATAACCGACCCCCGCAGCATCTCCTCTGGAAGGATATAACGGACTTCTCCAAACGAAACACCAAAAAAGAGGCAAAACCATAAAAAATACAGCCACCGTTTAAAGTTTAATGGCTGATCCATTATTAAACATGCTTTCAGAAACAGATGTACAGTCGACATCATAGCTAAATCCTAAACATATACATCCAAATATCGAACTGAAAATGCTGCTGTAATCCAACGGTTGCCTGCTTCTCTGGCTGAGTTAATCATGCTCTATTAGGGAGGCTGTCTGCTCGGATTCCTCTCTCTCTGTCCCCATTTCACTGCTGCGCTCGCTCTCTCGCTCTCTCTCATACCCAGTCTCTCTCTCCTTCTCTCCCTCATCCACACCCACACATCCACAAACAGCATGCATACACAGCCCTCGGCTCTAACCCAATACTCCAGTTCCACTGACACAGATGATGTGAGACATGCCATAGCAACCATGAGTCAGACAGTATAAAAGAGCGTCACCATGAGACCAAGAGAGTTATTACAACAGTGGACAATATACTATGAGCATCACCTTGCAATGTGACCAACATAAGATCAGGTAGCTTATCTTAATGTTAATATCATATAACATGAACATTCATGTTTGAAGCAACGGGATGGAGCGGAAAAGCAACACCTGAACAATGCAATCATGTATACTTTTTGCAATTAATAGTAGCTCAGCAAATGTTACAATGCATACTGTTTTGGTGATATTCTCAGCAATATGTTAATTAATGTATCTCTGTGACACAATGATTTGATTCTACAATAGACTGCATTCAAGATAATTGACAGCCCAAACCACCCACACACCCACACACACACACACACAAACAAACAAACAGACACACCCAGTCCTAAAGGTTACCACAGTCAATAGTAATATTTTGGTCATTGAAACATTCAAGTTTATGTGATTTGCAATCTCGCAGGAGATTAGCTGGGCTCGTATGATATATGTCGCTGGATACATTTAGTACTGATCCAGTTACAGTGCAACTAATACTTGAGTTTGTTCTCTGCACATTAATTGCAGTCTGTGTCCTAACAGGACAGGAGCAGGCATGAACAGACAGCAGAAAGTATAAAGTAAAAAAAGTAAATTATAAGTAAAAATATAATTGGCATCAAATGCCTAGCATCCCGAACTTATACACATCCCCAGATGACACAGAGGAAAGGAAAATCACCAAACCCCTCACATCCTCTGCATTGATTCAACTTCTTCCCTCAGGTAGGTGCCAAAGGGCACTCTACAACCAAACAACCAACACAATAGTAGTTTATTTCTATTTTCTATTTCTGTGTAATAACACAGTAAAGTAAAACATCTTACTGTACCATTTGTTACATAGATATTGTGCTATATCACCTCATTATCTGACTATACTGTAGATATACTTTTCAATGAATGAATGCACAAAAGACAAAATCGGAAAGAAGAGGGACTCATTCGCTCAACATTGTGGAGCAGTGAGTGTTGCTCTGCCTGTATGTGTTTGACAAAGAATATATTGCAAAGCTCCAGATGTCTGAAGCAGCTGCAGCTCAACTCTTGAGATGTTTTTTCCCCGGTTTGTGACAGGTACATAGTTGATGAGAGCTTCATAATGCATCAAGTTATTCAATAGAGGATTTGGAATTATGAAACAGATCGCTATTAAGTGCACTATTTTGTAACAAAATTACTGTTGCATGTGACAAAAAAATTACAAAGTAAGGAACAGTGAAGGTGCAGTAATGGAGGCCTTCAGCACTATGGGCTACTGCAATCATGAAGAGGGTGAAGTTCTGTGGATATACAGCTTTTAGATGAACATTCATGTCAGTTAAAATTACCGAGATGAATAAAATATCACCGAGGCTATTGATAAATGTACAGTATTATTAGTCTGGTATATGTGAAATTAAAGTTAAATTAATGAAAACTGTTATGTCACTTGAAACAACAGGTCTTATCTTTGTAAAGTGGATAAAATGGTAACAGTTCCACTGATCTGATTTTGACATGAGTATGTGATAAATGCACTTGATTTACAGCTTGATAATGAGGGTGGTGTCTATTTTATTATTAATAATTAATTACTATTATTATGATTATTAAAAGGGAATCAAAAATGTTGAATCTATTAAAAATAAATTATTATATAAGGGTCCACAATCACTTAAACGAAACAAAATCGTGTTCGCTTTCGAAGTAAAATAATTAATTTTTATTTTTTCTTTAGAAAATGTTGCAATAAATTTGACTGTCTGAAACGTCACCCACAGTATGATCTCAAAAGAATGAAAAACAATCTAGACAATGAAATAAGATAAGAGGCATTTCTATCAAGCAAGTGGAACTGTTTTTAAAAGGGTTGTATCATAGAAATGTAAAGAAATGAAACCCAAGACAAAAAGGGTTATAAAGAATATGGGAAAGAAGTCAAGATGCCCAAAAAATGCAACAGTAAATCACAGCTCAGCAAAAAGGGACAATGAAACGAGAGAGTCAATACCCTACTGGCTGAAAATAGTGGACAAATGAGAGGACTCATATGGACAAAATGAGACAAGTTGGTTGTGTGCCTGTGTGTGTGTGTGTGTGTGTGTGTGTGTGTGTGTGTGTGTGTGTGTGTGTGTGTGTGTGTGTGAGAAATATTGACGTTTTACAGATCTGGAACGGACTATATAAAGCATGTCCCTACCTCAAGAGAACCATTACAATCCCCAAACACATCAGCAAAGTCTGATGGACTTTT
>NW_022281539.1:0-10644 GCF_004355925.1 Anarrhichthys ocellatus | reverse complement strand
TATATACACATACAGTATATATATATATATAGATAGATAGATAGCATGTTTCCTGCAGCTGTGGGTTACATCAACAGATTGCAGATAATTCGGTTAACTCCATTGCCATTATTGCTGTCTTCATTTTTTCTCCCCTCAAAAAAAAATTTAAACAAAGATATTTTTTGAATAGGCAGCCAGCATATCAATTTCCATCTTTCAGAAGTCATAATTTAACCCAATAATTCAGAAAATATAATGTACTGCAGTAAGTCAGGACTCACAATTTAGAGGGACATCAGAACAGCTTTACTACGAGCATCCATTTGGTGCCGGGTCCCTCACAGAATGCTACATTAGGCCTCTAATGTGAAGAGGCTCCCCAAGGCTTCATTAAAATGAAAATGGTCCGAGAGGGTGTGTCTAACAGTGTGCCCATACAGCTGTGCTTGTGTGCACATCTGAGTGTGAAGGTGAGAGATTGTGTGTGTGCGTGTGTGTGTGCGCGCGTGTGTGTGTGAATGCTTGGATCTTGGCTATGAAAAATATCAGCCGGCACAGAGGATGGAGTTTTCGCTTCGTTCCGGGTATTTGGTAGTTTATCAACCTTCCCGAGGTCTGGTGCGGCTTCATCGAACCGAGAACAGTCACACATCTCTCACTGTCTCTGGGAAGTTAATGACCAAATGGGGGGGGAAAAATGAAATGAAAAGCTAAAAACAACCAAAGAAGATGTAAAAATGAATTACAGATGCTGTCCAGTGATCATTTTGTGATTCAGTAAAATTACATTTTAAGTTTGCTTCAAATTTTCTTTGCAGCCAGATAAAAACCAACTGATGAGAACCAAGGATAAATGCACATTCTGTATCATTAAAGTCCTATTTTGGATTTAAGCGTTATGAATAAATATAGCTGTGAAAAAAATGTTGCGTCAAATCACTCTTTGCTTGCAACACTTCCGCATCAAACGGAGCTAACTGTGGAGAGATCTGCTGTTCCTCTCGTCAAACTGAAATGAGCTCTGTGGACGATGGTTAATGGACAACTGCTATTTCATTCATCGCAGCCTGACTGATTGCTGCGTATGAGGAGGCTACTTTCACACCTCATTTACTCAGTCTGCTAGCATGCAAGATTCAATCACACACACACACACAAACCTTAAGCAGTAAGATGACCCATGATGCAGTGTTGACAGCAGCTTAGCTATCTATTGACAGATGGATGGACGTACGGACGAGCAGACAGATGGATAGACAAAGAGACGGATGATAATAAAAAAAAATGCTGAGCTTACAAATATAAACTCTAGAGAAAAAGTGGAAAACAAAAAAGTAACATTGTTAGAGACATTTTTACTTGCAGCTACTCAAGTAACAATGTCCACATGACGGCACGATGCAATCAACTAAAATGTCAGAGACAAGTGGCCCGTGAGAAGCGATTGTGCCTTTAACTGCTCCAATCAGCAAATGGTGCTATGAGGCTGTCAAGAACAACCGGCTGCACATAGGAGGAAACCGTGTGTTCTTGGGTGACAGAGGAAGTACAAAAGTTTTGATCGGAGTGAATGTGTGTGAGAGAGGGTGGTCTTCCAGAGGGAAGTGGAGCTTCAATCACAGCCATTCAGTATGATGCCGTTTCATAAGCGCCGGTGTTAGTCCAAAGAATAGACGGCAGGATGTAATTTGGCCTTTACTTGAGATGAAGGATGAATCTACTTCAAAGATTTGGCCTTAATCATCATCATACCGTTGTTATTGCTGTGATTGCCACCACCGTGAGAGGAGTTCAAAGGTGGGGGAAGAGGAACAAATTAAAGCCGTGACTAGAAGAATATGTCAAATTACAGAAAAGAAAGAACTGGAAGGAGAAAGGGAGTAAAAGCAAGAGCAATGATCAGAGGGGAAAAAACGAATGAGAGTTGAGACTCAAACAGAAAGAAAGAAACTTTTAAAGAATTTGAAAAGATTTTTTTTTTTCTCTGACAAGTCCCTCTGTTAAGTGTTCACAATCATTCTCTAAGTATATAGAAAGTTACAGCGAGTAGGACTAGAGAGAGAGAGAAGGGAGAGTGTGTGTGGAGAGGGGCTGGCGGGGGGGGGGAGAGAAGAGCATTAAAGGGTAAACGGGGGACAAGAGCCACAAATGACAATGATAAGTTAAAGAAGAGCACTCTTATCTTTCCTTATGTAGGTTAATTGACTGAGGAATTAAGGCAAAAGAGATATAATTCAATTCAATGCATGGACATTAACAATGAAAGGGCTGGTAGCATATGAAATGATTCTTAACACACACACACACACACACACACACACACACACACACACACACACAGATATATATACACAGACCAAGTTACACTGTAGTGTGCCGTCCTAGTATATTTCTAATTATCAGTTAATTGTTATTCCCTATCATTAGGAGGGTGGTTTTTTAATTGTAATGTAGCCAAGCAGAAAGCCTACCTATACATGTGGGGGACAATTAGCCACCTCCATTAACCCCTGGTTAATTACAACCTCCATTGCTGCTTCCCACAGCACTTTCACACTCCGTTTTAGCCCTCATCGCTATCCCCGGGCCTTCATCCCCATTTCTTTTTTCATTTCTGTCCTCATTTCAATCATCTATTATCTCCAATCTTCCTTGATTGTTCGATCCAAAAGTACATCTGTTGGGGACTTCACTGGCTTCTATTTTTTTTTTTTTTTAAGTTTTCGTCGTAGTTTTCTAGGTTACCATCCTCATAGTTCAGCCCTCTATGTCCTCCCCTCCTCTATTCCTCCCAAACCTTCTTTTTCCTGGGGATGACACTGGGAATGCTAATAGGCGTGCAACACTGCAGTAATGTGTGGTTCAAAATGAGTGTTGATAAATAAACCACAAACATCCCTAAATTATATTTGCATCACTTTAACCTAAAATCTCCCTATTTCAATTACACTCCATTCATCCTCTCAAGTTGCCACTTTAAATGAACAAATCCAGAGCACTGCTGCTGAGGTAGGAGGCAACTAATACGCACATGATGCTGATTCATATGAAAGGTTAATGTCTGGTTATCACCAAAACCCCAGTGTGTTCCATACAGCTCACTACTAAATAATAGAGTTATAGAGACTTACAAAATATAATTACAAAATAAAAGCCGTCACATGCAGTTTATATTCCTCTCTTTCAGTATCCAAGCATAACCAGTATGTGACACCTTTGGACACCAATGTGAGAGCATGTTTTTTCACTCTACACAATCACGTTTTTCAAACAAAATTCACATGTATAAAAATTGGACTTTTCTCTTCAAAATGACCTCGTATGTGGCTGCTTGGATTTGAATGTTTGGTTCGGTTGAAACCCTGAGGTGCATCACTACACTACCCTAAGCTGTGGTCACTCAGTATCCGCCGTGTCCACTGTGTCACACACTACTCTGGTGTTACTCTACCCTTTAAGCTCACTTTGGACAAGGTTACAGCAACATTTTAAGTCACAGCAAACAATACGTTTCATTACAAACATGTGGTCATAAAGGGTCCTGCTTTCAGTGCAATGTGTCGGCCCAAATTAATGATAACAATTAATAAAGAACAATGTCATTTAAATGATAGAAAAATGCATGTATGACAGACAGACATACTCCACTCTCTCACACAGAGCGGGGGAGAAAGCAAGAGAGAGAGAGAGAAGGGATAACAATGTCCATTGTTCCATTAGGGAAGACAATAATTACTGATAAAATGAGGTTGCTAAAGAGGACACAATGGTCCGTAATTGACTCATTAGGGAGAGAAGAGAATGAACCTCACTAATGAATGGAGTATGAGCGCTGCAGCTAAACTGCTTGGTAAGCAAAACAGAAAGGCATTTAGTTTTATTAAATCTAGGCAAAGCAATATTATTTGTTCACAGAAAGGGATAGTACAATAGTACAAGAGACTACAGGGACACAAACTAATCAATGAAAAGGAAACACTCAGGAGTGCCTAAGAATTCCATCAGTGATGTATTATTATCTTTGACGGTGCTTCTGGGTGAACCGGGTGACCGTGTACACTGTGCGTACCTCCAGGTGTTCCAGGATATATGGCGGGTTGGTCATACCCAGCCTCAGCATGGCTCCTTCAGGAATCTCCTCCACCAATCTCCACAGCAATGTGGGCAGGTCTGTCCCGATGTCTCTACCATAAGCTCCTGTGTCTTCACTGGTCAGCCAGATCTCACACACTCCCTCTGGAAGCAGACGTGCACAGAGAGACAAGGATTCAACATGCTTAATAACTCATTCACGTTCTTGTTTTTTGTTTCCAAAATTTCAACTTTGGAGATTGATGATCTGTAGAATTATCGCATTAATGCACAGCAGTTTTGCAAATCTTATTTGTCAATTAATAGGACATTGTGTTGCTATCGATAATCAGTTGAAGATTCCTCATACAGTATGCTTTTCCCAAAAAGGATACTTATTTGTATTTTAAAGCTTTGATTTTGAAGCAGCAAAATTAGTCTTTCGTCAATAAATATACTAAGAGGTCTCAGACAGCAGGTCTGGGCTCCAGCCCCGGTTTAAAGATGACGATGAAGACTTATGAATGCTAGTTTCTGGTAGCAAGCAGCACATGTAATTTATTCACTTAGAAAGTAACTTGTAGTTAGCATGAGTAGGAAATAGTCATAGTCACACAAACTTAACTCTCCATAAAGGTTTCACACATAATTTCAACCAAGCAATCGTATCATTTCAAAAATAATTCTGAATGCATGCAGATAATAACAGACATGTCTTATTATTGTGAGTGGTCTATACACAGGACAATACAGAAGAGGGCATTATTGACTCGTACTACAGCTATTATTACACTTATCATTTATTATTACAATCTCACATCTATACTCCATTAATTGGATTCACCATGACCTAAACTACCGCTGTGGATGGAAAGCCTGGAGACTGATAACTGGGGATCTGTTTTGATGGTCAAATTAACAGGATTTGACAACACAGCTTTCTACATATAACTCATACATGCAAAACACTTAAAGTGAACCATGCTTATCTCATCCCAAACCGACTGCCTGAGCCAGAGTTCTCTCTCCACTGCAGCTAATCCAAAAACGTCATACCGGGCCATGTATTGTAGGATTTTAACCAATTCAACAAAACAGGATAACAACACTCCTAAAGTATGCAAGTCTCCCTTTGTCACAAATTGATCAAACTAGAGCTATGTTTCAGAACGTTCAACACTCTCGGGTAGATCGCAGCATTAAGTCCTCTGCTGGGAGCCTCCAAACCGCTCCATTGTCAGAGGTGACTGCTCTGTTGCTGTTAAAGTTCCTTTGGACCACACAAACCGTTACAAACTGTAACCATTTATATTTATATTTCAGTTTAAGCTCTTATAAAACTTAATTTATATCTTGTATAAAGCCATATTTACACAGCTTTTTTATTTATTCCTCCAATGTTATAAAGTAATCTTTTCTTTTTCCTGATAATGACCCCGGATTTCTTTCAGGTTCGAGCTCCTATCAGAAGACTCTAAACATATTCCCAGTCTCATCCCTGAGGATGGAGCGATCAATATGGGATATTTTATCTGTTTTTTACCACATTGGTGAGCCTCTACCTCCCCCGCCATCACCGCCGCTTCTCTCAAGTATTATCATTTCCTTACCTTTAGGAGTCTCTTGTTGTCATGGACCAAATACCCAAAGGCTTTGGCAGGACCCGGCTCATGACAGACACTGACAAGTATTAAAAATACCGGTCCTTTAAACGTGCAGTGTGAAGGTCACATACAGCAAGAGGGGGCGAAATTAGAGCAATGCTCGCTGCTCGAGCTTAATGATCTAACTGTCATTTGGCTGTAGGTCTGGAAATGGTTGAGTGTCTGCTTAAGCTATGTGTTACGACATGTCATATCAGGCAGGCACACAAAAATGCATTCGCACTGGCAGGGGTACAAGCTGAACTACACACAGACGCATACATACACGGAGACAACCACGCGGCCTTCATTACCATTAGATGTGCAGAGACGGACAGAAAGATGCATGTGGTCATTCAGAGAGTAAAGATGGTGTTTGGCTAATTGGACAGTGTGTGTGTGTGTGTGTGTATGAGTGTGAGAGAGAATAAAACTGTTTTAAAGGCATGCATGAGCTGAATAGATTAAAGATGATGACAGTGTAATTGTCCAGAGTCAAAGAGTTTCCAAAGCTCATCATCATTGACATTAGGATGCACTAATGATTTCTGGAGCCATTAAAAGCATCCATCAATCACACGTGATCAGAGCTGGAGACTAACGCACACTATACAAGAACGCATTCAGGATAGTATTTTCATTAGCTTCGGTATGCAGCTAATCAAAAGCATAGTCCACCTTGCTCCACTACTCAGGAATAGCCTCGTCAATTCAATGTTCTTTATCATTTATTAGCTCACTCAATGTATTTTTACTGACAATGTAGGCTCTGTTTCAGCAATAGATGGGAGCTTCACTAGAGGTCAAGCTCTATGCAGAAACATGTTATCATCAGCTGCCATTGATGTATAATGAAAGTGTGTCTCTGCTTAGCAACATTTACATCATGGCTGACGTTTCTCATATTTTTAGCCTGAAGGAGGGTGGTGACAGCCGATTCCCAGGGCAGCTAATGTCAGCATGTTTGGACTGAATGATACCAATACCGCTGCCAAGGTCTAACCCTTTGCTTGCATCATCGGCGTCCCAGGAGTTAATGTATTCCTACACCCACTGTACCAGCAGCATCACTTTCTATGTCACATCTCTGTCCTACAATAATATTGGCCAATTGGTCTCTGAATACAAGGCCAGACCTGCATCAAATTGGCATAGGAGCTAAATCGGTTCCTTCCAAAAACAACATTCCTGTGATTCCACGCACATAATGCTGCCAACCTAGCAAGCTTGTGTGATGTCTGCTATGAAACGCATCTTGCGATTCCTGTGTTAAATATGTGTTGAACGGGGTGATGCTTTGGAAAAAGTCTCAGGTGTTTACTCAAGGCCACCATCATGCGTAGATCTCCAGATAAACTCAATAACCTGCCCAGTAATTTGCCCCTTTGGCCTGCTTCTCTGTCCCTTTTGTATGAGATGTGCCAATGGTGTTATTGTTGGCCAGAGAGAGAGAGAAGGAGAGAGAAGGTGGCCCTTTCATCAGGAAACATTAGCTTGCTCCTCTCTATCTGCTCTGATACACACTACACAGATGCTTCCTCTGGTTCTGCTGTGTGCACAGTAGAGACAGGTCACCGCAGTGCGAGATCACTACAAAAAAAACCTCATCGCCACAGGAGTATAACGCAGAGAGAAATGTTTAAATCTGATGATTGCTTTTATTATTGTGCTGTAAATTGGAAGAATTGCCAGAATGAAGGTCTTTTAACCGACATAGAAAGCCAAATGGTGGAGCAAACACCATATTATAAAACCCTAATATTTTCAATGTGGGATTCTTTTTATTTCAAGGTGGTCCAGTAAAGAGAAAGTATGTGGCCTGCAAAAAGCATCCTTGAGCAAGCAAGACATTGAACATGTACAAGTTAAGAGGTGCAGTTCTGTACCTGTCCCTGACCTCTGATGTCAAACCGAGACAATTTAAGGAGAATTTCAACACATAATCTGAACATTGATAATGTGTTGTGACTGTTAAAGTGAAATGTTTAAAGTTGATTCCCTTGAAATAACACTGGCAAGTTTCCACTCTGCTTGTGTTCAGATAACAAACCCTTCCCCTAAACCGATTTTCCATGTCACCTAATGATGAAGTTTGATGTCGGAGCAGTTGTAAACAAGGGTGGAGAGCGGGATACTTTCCCTAAAAGCTATTAACATTCACTGAACCCTGACACAGCAGTGCGAACACAGCACAGGGGAGGAGTGTACCAAACGGCAGATGGAAAGAGGGCAGGACAGGAAGACATTAATGATGAATATAAAAAAAATAAAAGAGTGGAACCTGCGTAGCTTGTGGTATGAGCCTTTAGGGGTGGGACTATAGATACGTAAGGAGGTGGGGGGCTGTATTTGTCTTTGTCAGAGAATAACACCATGGGCATGTCTGACAAGTGCCATACACATATCAAACAATCACTCCAACTCTCTGCCAAATATTTGTATGTTGTGTGTTTATGTGTGCGTCCATGGGTTGAACTGAACCGATACAAAGTTCTGAGTGTGGTTTCTTTGCCTGCCTACATGATGAATCCAGGTCGATGAACGCTTTCATGTCTGTTTTACTATTTCAATGTCGACACGTTGTGTTCTTCATTTTCTTGTTTGCGTTCATAAGTCAATAAGAAAAAAAGTAGAAAGCAAACAAAGAATCCAAACAACTCAATAAGTAAATGAAAAGGAAAGAAAAGTGGTGGCTTTAGTATGCGTTGGTTGTATCCACTAATCCAGCTTAGACTAACCAATTTAGAATTCACAAAATGACTTAAACAAGGAGTGAAAAAAGTGGCATCGTCATTTTTGTATTTCCTAGTTCCCCTTATAAAGACCTGAATGCAGTCATACTCGAAAGTCTGTCGACCTTGCGAGATGCAATTACATGTTCATCCGTCGTTAAGTCAAAAAATGTTAGTTTGCATGCATTCATCATTGCTGGTATGACATCGTTTCCCGGTTGACTGTGAACTGCAGTGCTTGATGTCACACTAGCATATACTGTGGCAGACCTCGATATATCATTATACTGTTTACACATATAATGTCGCATGGCCCTGTGTCTCTGCTCCGCCTCTGGATAGAAGAATGGGAGGAGAAAAGAGATGAGGTCTTTGAAGTGGCTGCTTTGAAGAAGCAGAACAGAACCAATGGATTCAGGTGATTGGGAGCTTTAGTAAAAGCCACTGTTGAAATGGAAAAGGGGTCTTAAATTATAAATGAGACTCACAAGTGGCACACCATGACCACACATTTTCATGTCATGCTTGTTTCTATTAGTTGGTACATTCTGGCTCTGGTTCCTTGAGTAGCACATACTGTAAATTCACCCATGCACAGACGCTTACATAAAGACAGTCAAGCTGGCAGAATGTTTTAGAGCATGTTTGTTAAATTACAACTATTCCTAGCAAGAATGAATGGATAGTTATATCACTAATCAATGTAGCAACTTGCTTTAGTCATACTAAATATCAGACTGGAAATGAAGTCTGACTTTATATCCAGTTGTATCATTAGATACAACTTTTATGACTGACTTTGCAATACTCCATCACATGAGTCTATACCCCAAACATGCACTACTATTATTATGGATTAGTGGATATGTCGTGCTATGTGTTTCCGTGCATGCGTGCCTAAATCTGCACTGTATGTGGATCGTGAACATGAATTTACACATTACAAGTAACCCTACTTACTATCCACATTCTACACATAGCGTTCAGTATTCCTATTTGTCTTTATCTCTTTGGCATGTTATACATTTTCATTGGCTGCCACAGGCTATAAGGTTTAACAGATTATAGATTAGATAATCCTATTAAACTGCATTTAAACCCTAGTTTCCATAACACAAGTCAACACATGGCTTAGCGTGTTACAGTACATACAGTACATGTAGAAGAGAGAGCGAGAGGAACAGTTCAAGCATGGTTCAAGCTTATCTACATATTCTTTTGATGGTATTTTAACTTGCATGTCCTTAAAGTGTTCTGAAAATGACTTCAATATTGGTCAATTAAAGTTGAATCGCTCGTACACTTCAGAATGATAGATTAGATATGTAGCTACTGCCTCTAATATGAACACACGCCCCCTCATGCATCATTGCAGCTTAATGTATACAAATGCTTAACCGTGTGTTGCTTTGTGTCATAGAAAATAAGGATCTAAATGCAGTATAATAGGATCATCTTCATGTGCATTAATCTATTAAACGTTACCCTCCTGCAACCAATCACAATGTGCATGAAGTTATGTACAGCAATAACAGCTTAGATCCCCTTGAGAATATCTGCTTACGCAATGACCTCATGAAATATGTTGTACTGTAATGATGTTATTGCTAAAGCCTTATATATATATATTATACCCAATTTTCAAGATATATGTATGCATTGACATCAACAGCATATATCCAGTTGTGGACATCGAACTTTTTAAAGTTCTGCAGTTTGGAGCATATTTTGCAATATTGTTAATCATTTTCTTCACGCTCTCACTTCTCTTCAGCATACCCGTAAGCTATACAATGACAAAGAGGACACTAAAGGTAAACAATTGATAGATTTGTTGATATAAGGGCTATTTGAGGAGCAATTCCAGAAACAATTGTTCTGAATATACAGCTTGGAATGTCGCATAACAAAATGTGTAATTCAATTAGGAAATCAGGTCACTTGAAAGTAAAACAATTTAAAAATAACTTAATGCCGTAGCAAAGAAGTCAGATTCATTTCTTCATCCCATGGAGAGGACACCCACACCTCATCGACATATTACCATTTATAACCAGACAACACTGTGGTAGAGTCGCTGACTCGAAGGCCCGTTTGACCTTCAATCACATTAGTCCCTCCCCTGTCCCGCCCCATCAGCCAATCCCCTCTGGCTGTCTGCCTCCACAGTAAACATATGTATATATATATATATATATATATATATATATATATAT
>NW_022281538.1:0-10696 GCF_004355925.1 Anarrhichthys ocellatus | reverse complement strand
CACCCTGGGCAACTCCGGAAAAGGACAAAGTCCAACCCCTCTCCAGGAGCTTGGTTCCAGAGCCAATGCTGTGTGTGGAGGTGAGTCCAACTATTTCTAGCTGGTATCGCTCCACCTCCTGCACCAGCTCCGGCTCTTTCCCCGCTAGCGAGGTGACGTTCCACGTCCCTAGAGCTAGTCTATGCCGCCAGCTATCGGCATGCCGGGCCTCCTGCCCGACCCACCGCCCGGTCTGCATAGCACCCGACCCCGATGCTTGTCCCTGCGGGTGGTGGGTCCACAGGGTGGCTGCTCCATGGTGTTTATTCGGGTTTATTCGGCCCGGCCACCAGACGCTCGCCTACGAGCTCCCCTCCTGGGTCTGGCTCCGGGAGGGTACCCCGGTTTCCCTGGTCCGGGGGAGGTGGCTGTAGTCCGTGGGCTAACTATCATAGGGGTCGTTTTTCAACTGCTCTTAGTCTGGGCTCTCCCCTGAAACCTGTTTGCCTTGGGAGACCCTACCAGGGGCTAATGCCCCGGACAACATAGCTCCCAGGATCACTGAGCCACTCAAACTCCTCCACCACGATAACATGTAGTAGTCTAATAAAGTTTTGGCAGTGGTGCGCCGTCAGGGCCTGCAAGGCCTTCTCTGCTGGTCTAAACAGAATCACAAAGTTATAGCTATATCATAATTTAATAATTTTTCATAAATACACGTATTCTAATTATTTTTCCCATTATCTTATTTTCTCATTGCACAGCTACTGTGTTCCTCAGTTGCTCTGCTTCCAGTGCAGCTTGTTTTAAGTAGAGCTTTTATCCAATCAGATCTCACCTCTGTGTCTCTAGGTAAGAAGAGAGGCAGAGGCCTGCAGACTCACAAGTGAATCCATGTGCAGTTTAAGTGAATGGGGACGATATTGTTGATTGTCACAGTGTTCAACCAATCAGATCTTTAGTTTGACATGTTGGGCGTATTCTTTGACGTGTCAGAGCCTGCTAGCTGGACTATAATGACGTCAGCATTATATGCCGCTCAGTGTCCATGTGTAGCTCTGCCGCGAGGTGCAGAGTGCGCTGTGATTGGTCAGTGGGCGAGCACGTGACTATCGTGAAACGAAACTTAACAGCAGAGGCTGTCAGGTAGTGAATCACATCACGTGATGCAGCTCAGCCAATCAAATATGGGCATTCTGACTCGGTAAGATGTAGCACACACCATGACACAGGGGGCTGAGACGAGGAAAACGTTCAGGTTGTGAAAGTAAAATCATAAGATAGTCTCTTTGGGTCGTGGCTTGTCATTAAGGAATGATGGCGGATCCCACAGCCAGACCAGCTGACATTATATTTTCCTGAATTTAGGCTTTTGCATTTTCTAAATGCTCTAGCATTATTCAGACGACTCGTACATAGTTACAGCCTTAAAAACGAATAGAAGCTGTGGCGCCATAATGAAGTTATAAGGTGGTATTTCAGCTGCAGGACAGCAGTGAAGGCCCATGTATAAAATGCACGGCCCGCCGCTGTGTGTGTCAGTATATATAATGCGTGTGTTTAGTTAACGCTTTGTTGCGTAAAATAAAGACAAAACGAAAAGAATCAAACGATCTCCTGTCATTCGCATAAGGAAATGAAGTCAGTGTGTCTGCAGCTCATTTGCGGCTTAATAACGAACATCACCGACGGAACGCTGCTACACCGAGCATCCCACCGTCTCTGCGCTCAGTCATGACGTCATTAATGCAGCTGATCAACCTGACGTCATCAGAGGCTTTAATGATCTTCATATTGTTGTTTATCTTATTGTTATTTCAGTATAATAATAACATTACAATGATAATATAATAAATAATATTAACAATTATAATTATATTTTATTCATGAAGTTCATCAGAAAACAAGGAATAAAAGTAAATAAAATCCATAACACAAAATTAAAAATGTAAGTAATAAAAATAAACTTCAAAGAGAACTTGTTTATGATGTGTGTATGATATTAATATTAATATAATAACGTGTTCACTTCACAATCCTTCTCTTCAAGTAGCAGCAGGTCTCATCACTGAGTTATGGCTCCGCCCACATTCTGAGGACAGGAAGTCATGTGACCCGATTCATGTTGGAACAGCTGGTTTACATGATCAACGTTTACTGGAACTACCTCCCCCCCACACACACACACACACACATACACACAGACAGACACACACACACACACAGACACACACGCACACAGACACACACACGCACACAGACAGACACACACACACATACGCACACACACACACACAGACAGACACACACACACACAGACAGACACACACACACACACGCACAGACACACACACACACACAGACAGACACACAGACAGACACGCGCACACACACACACACACACATACAGTAAAGAAGCAGTTGAGTCACGATGACATCAAACAGATTAATAAACTCAATAATTCAGATTCACACAAAGTTCTTTAGTTTCCTGACAAAATATCAGAACATCTGAGATTTAAAGTTGTTCAAATCTTAAACACACTTTAAGTTCAGATGAACTTTAAATATTCATACTAATTAGCTGTAAATGTATTTTAAACAAACGTCTTTTTCTTTGTAATGGTTTTAACTTTAAACTACATTCATATTTAATGTTTGGTAAATCAGATTATTGAGAACTTTCATAGAAATTCATTTCTTCTGATATCAAACTATAAGTTAATTACATTCTGTGCAACTTAAGTTTGAGTTTAAAATGATGCAATAAAATAAACAAACATCTTAATGAGTAAAGTTTAAACTTCTCTAAGTCTTTGTGATATTATTATTGTTATTGTCTGTAACAATGGTTTCACTTATTAACGGTTTGTGTCTTTAATAAGTCGTTTATATGTTTATTGTGATTTCACGGTTAACATTAATATTTAAAACATGTGAAGTTGTAGAAACAAACTTAAAGTATCAAACTGTAAACATTCATGTTTTTATTCTCAACAAACTTTTAGGAATCATCACAACAGATGAGGAAGATGAGGAAGATGAAGATGAGGTTTAAGGGAAAAATAAATAAAATAAAAATCAGGATTTCAATAGAAATCAAATAATTATAATAAAAATGAAAGCTGCGAGCAGCGATGAACGGACCCTCGCAATCTGCAGCGCGTCGGGGGTGCCGGCGGGACTCCGGCCTGCGCGTCCGAGACTGTCGGACGGCGCGTCCGCGAGCGAGACGTTTTTAATCCCGCGTTTACATCTTGTAAACGCAGAGATATCAAAAAGATTTTGATAACTTTTGATGATCTAGATCCACTTATGATCCACAGCAAATTTCGTAGAAATCGGAGCCAGCGTGTAGGAGTTCGCAAAAATGTGTTTTTTTCCACTAAATTCAAAATGGCTGACTTCCGGTTGGGTTTAGAGCTTCGAGCTCCAGGGGCTTTTTTGTCAGTCTACATGTGATACATCTGTTTACCAAATGTTATCTAAATTTTATACATAGATAGTGAAACGTACTGCGAGGGCTGCATCGTCTAAATATTGTATCAATTCATACAAAATTGAAAATGGCAGACTTCCGGTAGGGTTTAGAGCATGGTCCAAAGAGACTTATTTTTAAGTCTCCATAGGATACATGTGCCTACCAAGTTTCATACATGTAGCCAAAACGTAGCGCTGGGGCTGCTCTTTTGAAATATTGTAGAGGGCGCTATAGAGGAAATTTAAAAACGGCCAATAAAGAAAATCATATAAACTATTTCTTCCAATGACCTGTGACACATGTACAAAGTTCCATGAGTTTTTGAGCATCCCAACCCACTAAACCATCAGCTTCCTTTTTCATGGCAAACTATGCGTCGCCACGGCAACAGCATGGAACGAAAACTCACAATATTCATGGCGATTTATCATCAATGTCTTAAGGCCATCCTTACCAAATATGAGACTCATCAGGTCACCTGGCTAGGAGGAATAAATAAAAGTACAAAATATGACATTTCCTTTAGCCAGTAGGTGGCGCTATGAGTTATTGAAATATTTTCAATTGAAGTATGTTTAGGCTTGAAGTAGCATCATGCATAAAAAGTTTTGTGCGAATTGGATAATGTACCTTGGAGTTATAACAACTTATTTTTTCATAAACAATGAGGCAAAATGGCCGCCACGCCACGTCAAGGTTCTTTGATGAAAACTCTTGATTTTGATAACTTTTAATCACAAAGGTCTTAAGAGCATCCTGACCAAAGGAGAAGTTGATCGCTTAAAATCTCTTGGAGGAGTTCGTTAAAGTGCGAAGGCTGAAATCTGCAAAAAGTGACAAAAAAGCACAACTTCGAGGGTTTACTGTAGCGCCCCCTAGTTGTTGAATGCAAAACAAATGTCAGGGTATGTTAGAGGATGCAATGTGCACATATGCTGAAAATCTGGTGATTTTAGGACAAACGGTTGAGAAGTTATATGTATTGATATTAAGCCACGCCCCTAAGAAGTTTATTGGTACATATCTTGTAAACAAAAAGAGATATCAAAAAGCTTTTGATAACTTTTGATGACGTAGATCCAGTAATGATCCACAGCAAATTTGGTAGTAATGGGACTAAGCATGTAGGAGGAGTTTGCAGAAATGTGTTTTACACTAAATTCAATATGGCGGAAAATCTAATTCGGCGGAGCTTAGGGGTTTGATTGGCTTTTTTGTAGCTCTAGCTCAAGTGGACATGTGTGTCAAATTTCAAGTCAATCGGACATACTGGCCAAGGGGCGTCGCCGGTCCGACTTGTAGGGGGCGCTAGAGAGCCATTTCTTAACACAGAAAGATGCATTCTTTTTCAGATGTCTATATTCACCAGGCCTGACAAGTCCCCAAAATTTGGTGAGTTTTCATGCATGGCAAGTCCTCCAACCATGCGTACGTTTACCCAAACGGGTACAATATCAATAGGGCCTTCGCGGCCCGACGTCGGTAGCTCGGGCCCTAATTAAACATGTGAATAATTCCACTTGAATAAAACCTGAGTTCAGATCAGCTCATAGTGAAGGAGTGTGACACATAATAAATAAGACTTTAATAATGTAACAGAACAAACAGTTACAGCCACACCAATGTCAGACGGCCATCTTTGATTCTAGAGTTTGTATTTAATTTCAGTGAAGTTACAAATGTTTCATAAAGAAAGTTTGTTTGTTCAGAAGAGAACTTTAAACGTTGTTTATTCTCGTTGCTCCGGTTCAAACACAATCAGTCGTCTGATATTCGGGACAATAACGTCCGACAGCCGGCTCCTACAATGTGATTGGACTGCTTATGGTGTGGGCGGAACTATGAGCACACCTGGAACATGAGCACAGGTGGACAAACAGCAGCATCGTGTGAGGACAGCAGACATCTGTACCGTCAATAAAGATCATTTTAACCTCTTCAGAGGAAACACCGCTGCAATAAAATAACATAGAAGAAGAAGAAACTCGTGTGAAATAAATAACATCAACCGGTTTCTTTTGTCTTTAAGAAGGCATCAAAAGAAGATTGTTTGTTTGTCCAATAACGTGCTTTAAGAAAGATACAAAAATGGAAATAAATATTTTCATAATAAATAAGTCTGTTCAGACAGTCAGCTGTTCTCTATTTAAAAACAACCTCAGATAAAACTGTGCAAAACGCTCACAAACCGTCAGCTGTTCACCTTCTGACATCAAGACAAAGAGAAGAAGCTCATGTTGGTTCAGTGAAAGACGTTCAGGTCGGACAGACGAACACAGAGTGTTCACCCGTTAGTGGCCGAGCTCAGCTTTATTACTCTACTTTCCCTCCTCAATAACTTCCCATTAAACAAACGGCAGCAGGCTGTAAAGAGAACCGTGGGGAGTAGATCGAGAACATCTCCGGGAGCTCAGTAACGAGTTAGCAGTTAGCGGTTAGCTACCGTAGACGTCCACTTGTTGAGCGACGACACTTAAAACATATGTTACGTCACTGTTTAGTGGTAAAAGATGAATGTTTGTTTCCACTGGCTGAGGCCATGAAACCTCAGTCTAAAGAGTGTTGGGCATTATTTATCATAAGTTAACGACTGCACGATGAGAATACTGAATTGTAGAACCAGCAGCTGGTTGCAGCCTCAGAGGAGGTGAAGGCACCACTGACTGAAATCTGAATCAAGCTGCAGGTCAAATAAATAACGAGACAAAGGCCGAAGGAAGGCAGGAACATCCTGTACACTTCCTGTCTCTTAAGACAACTTGGTTTAGAGCAGATGGAACCGTTTTCCAGAGAGAACGTGGTCTCACAGAAACCTCAAACTGAAACCACAATCCTGCTATTTCTTTGATCAGCTGTAACAGCGTTTCTACACTCACTGTTAAGAGGATCGGTCTCAGTCTTTTGTCTCCCCGGCTGAGACGGACAGCGGTGAAATTTGGCAGCTGGTAGATTTTGGTTCTTAGACAAAAGGCAGGGGGGTTTAACGGAGAGGGTCACCAATAGAAGGAGCGGGACAGGAAGTTGGTGGCAGCACCCAGCCAGCTGTTCCCATCCTGGTCCGAACCCACTTGAGTCACCGCCTTGTCGGGCTCCTGAGATGGACTCTCTTCCTCCGGCAGGTAGTCCGGCAGGTCCACGTTCTGCTCCACCTCCGTTGAACCGTCCTCCGCCAACGGGATCAAAACCTGGAGACGACAACTTCAGTTGAACTTGTGTGATCCTGTGAATGATCTATTTGCTTCTGGAGTCCCACAGGGTAGTCTGTTAGGTCCTCTAGATGTTATAGTGCTTATGGAGTCCCACAGGGTAGTCTGTTGGGTCCTCTAGATGCTATAGTGCTTATGGAGTCCCACAGGGTAGTCTGTTGGGTCCTCTAGATGTTATAGTGCTTATGGAGTCCCACAGGGTAGTCTGTTGGGTCATCTAGATGTGTGTTATAAACCATTTATTAAGTGCTAAGATACACCGATTATAAAGAGTTAAAGTCTTTAAGGAGTCTTTAAATCTTTAAGGAGCTTCATCAACATAAATAAAGTCTGACCTCCTCTCCGTTCTCTGCTTTCACCACCTGCTGAGCCTTCATCACCTGAGTGGACGCGATTGCAGACGCCAGAGCCTGAAAAATAAAATATCAGTCAGAAATAATAACCTGGTCTGTAAAACCTGGGAGCTCTGCCAGCATTTTACTGCACTACTTTAATTTAAGTAGTTTGTGGAGAATTGTTTCTGCTTTATCTAAATCATGATTTATTGAATCAGATAAGTATGTATATTATCTATTATATTAGTTGTATATTATCTATTATATTATATTCCATTAGTAGAAGTCTTAAAGTCAACATTTATTCAAAACATAGATGTAATGACTTCTAATGTTCAAACTGAATATTCATCTTTAATGTACATTTGTTGGCGTTCAGCCTTTAAACATCATTTTCTCTCCAGCACCACAACAACAATCTATTGTTTCCTTTAATCTACGGTGATGATGTCATTAAATATGACGACAGACATTCAGAGCTTCATTTAAAGAAACATCAACAGAATCTTTTAAAGTTAAAGTTGTCGGCTCACCTCGGCCTTCAGGTCCGATCGGATCCTGACGATGCATCTCTTCACGGTCATCTGGAAGGTGAAGCTGATGACTCCTCTGATCTTCAGCAGAGCCTCCTCACACTGACTCCTCCGGCTCTGAGAGGAGAGGAGGAGAAGGAGTAAATCTAGAGGTGAACTACGTGTTGAAGGCCTGATCATCTCTTTCTCTTTGTGCTCACGTAGTCGTCCAGCCCGTCGATGTGGAGGACCACGGTCTTGGCTCTCTTGTTGCTGGCCCCCATGAAGAACTGGGCTCTCCGCCGGCTGCTGACAGACTCCTCCGCCGGACCAGAGTCACTGCTGCCGGACGCCTGCAGGAGCTCGTAGATCTCAGACGACAGCAACTTCGTCTCTCCGGGAGTCGTGGATCTGAACGACAGAACCAGAGGAATGGATCCTCATTGAGCTCCAGGTTCCCTCTACTTTATACCGGTTCAGTTGGTTCCCTGCTGTACTCTAACCTCATATTAATGTGACTGACTCACTTCTGCATGACGTTCTGGAGGCTCAGCAGCATCCCTAGCTCCGCCTTCAGCTTCTCCTGGTTGGCTCTGCATTCTGCCAGGTACCGGACCGCCTGGGGACCAACAACCAATCACAGGTCAGACCGACACCACATCCACTAAACGAACACAACTCCTCATCCGCCTCGTGTGTGTGCTCACCAGCAGGGCGGAGTAGACCACCTGAGGGTTTGGGTTGTCCAGGAACAGGATGAGACCCGGCAGGAGGCCCTGGTCCTGGACGATGGTCCTGCGGTTCATGGGGTCCGCCGCCAAGTCCCTCAGCTGGTTGACCACGACCAGGGCATCCGGCTCCGCGCTCATGGCCGACGTTTCACTCGCCCATAAAAGAAACCAGCTGCAGGACGGTCTGTAACACACCAGCTGAGTCAGAGTCTGAGGGGGGATCCGATCTGCATCAGACCAACATTCATTTAAATAGTTTGATCGAGGCCTTCTATGAACGCAAAACATATGAGACTTTATATCGTTTACGTTACCGTGTTTCCATATATATATATATATATATATATATATATATATATATATAATATTGTCACAGAAATAAGTGTGATACAATGACACTGATATAATAATAATATAAAAGCATTTTAATACAAGTAAACTCTTTCAAAGGGCAATTAACTTTGAATTCTTAAGAAAAATCAGTTATTGAAATGTGGAAAAAATATTAAAATATCCTAAATCAATAAAACATAAAGAAAATGTAAAAAGAAAAAACTACACAGCTTCGGTGTGACAACAAAACATCGTCACAAGCTACCGGAAGCGGGTGTGGTCACCGTGCCAGTCCGGGTCTCAGGCGGTGTATTTCGGGTTAGAACAGCTGGGAGAGCCGCGAGCTCTGGAGGAATAATGCTAATGCTAATGCTAAACAGCGCTCACCTCTTGACAGTCACCGGCACCGAGCTAACGGGGCTAACAACTAGCGTTAGCTGTCCGGTTAGCTTCTCCTCCGTCAGTTACCCGGATCACACTTTAACCGCGCGCGACACTTCACGCGCTGGACACGGCAGCTGGGGGGGAGTCACGGATTAATTTATGCTGTTATTAAAAAAGTAAAAATGTATGTTCAGTGACGGTAAACAAATTGTGGAGACTCTTCCTGCTGAAGAGCAGACCTGCGCGACCACGTGTCAACATGGAGGGATGTGATTGGATGGCCAGCCGCCGCCTGATCCTGTTGACCAATGAGATGCTTTGTTCTACGAGTTAAAGGTCCAACGCCCTGAAAGAGCTTCATAGAAAGGCTGTGTACTTTTACTATACTAACGTTACATCTCAGAGGTACATATTGTACTTTTACTATACTAACGTTACATCTCAGAGCTACATATTATACTTTTACTAGACTAACGTTACATCTCAGAGGTACTATTGTACTTTTACTGTACTACACCTCAGAGGTATATATTGTACTTTTACTATACTAACGTTACATCTCAGAGCTACATATTATACTTTTACTGTACTACACCTCAGAGGTATATATTGTACTTTTACTGTACTACATCTCAGAGGTACATATTGTACTTTTACTCCACTACATCTCAGAGGTATATATTGTACTTTTACTCCATTACATCTCAGAGGTATATATTGTACTTTTTACTGTACTACACCTCAGAGGTATATATTGTACTTTTACTGTACTACATCTCAGAGGTATATATTGTACTTTTACTCCATTACATCTCAGAGGTATATATTGTACTTTTTACTGTACTACACCTCAGAGGTATATATTGTACTTTTACTGTACTACATCTCAGAGGTACATATTGTACTTATACTGTACTACATCTCAGAGGTATATATTGTACTTTTACTCCATTACATCTCAGAGGTATATATTGTACTTTTTACTTTACTAGGTCACTGGTAGTACTTGTGTACTATGTCTCAGTGTTGTCCAGCAGAGGGCAGCAGAGACCTGAGTCCTCGACATGCAGCCGTGTTAAGAGGTGGGAGGAGCTTCACCTTTTTCAATCACAGTGATCACAGAAACCCTTTCACAATAAAACTGTTTCCTGTGAGCCGTCCAGCTGCAGCTGTTAACTGAACATTTAGCTTTAAGATCGATCGTCTACAGTTTTCATGATGAGTTAGTCAGATGTGAAGAAGTCACTCTAGTCAAAGAAGAAGAGAAGACACGACTGTTATTCTGTCCTACAACTCTGTGAGACGAGACCCAAGCTTCTCTTGTAGACTGACTGGATAAAAACATCTGCAGATCTCCTCTGTACTGCTGTGTACTGCTGTGTACTGCTGTGTACTGCTGTGTACTACTGTGTACTACTGTGCTGTGAGGCCCACAGTGGCAACAAACCCAAAGTCTCTGTACAAAAACCTGACGCCTCCTCGCTGAACATTTACACGTGTATAAAAGGCGGAGTCTGTGATTCTGGAGAGAGATTCTTGATATTTGAATAGCGAACATCCATCAAAGTATCAATGTTCTTCCTCTCTCCTCATCCTCCTCCTCTTCCTCTCTCCTCCTCTCTCCTTCTCCTCCTCTCTCCTCCTCCTCTCACTGCAGACATGAAACACTGGCTGACACTCGTGCTGATTCTGACTCTCTGGCTAGGTAACTCTTTAACCCTACTGATGGTTCTGC
>NW_022281537.1:0-10646 GCF_004355925.1 Anarrhichthys ocellatus | reverse complement strand
GGATTAAAGGTGTCATTCCCACAATAAAGGGCTTAAAGTTGACCCACGTATACACAGACCGGCAGGCTGACCAAAGGCGGAGTCATCCTGCCGGGTTATCACTGCTCGAGGGGCTCGACATCTTTGGAGTCCTTCCACCTCCACCTTAACCGGTTCATCCCAGGTACTCGCATGTGTCTCACAGACCGTGACAAAATATATATTGTTTTCATAAAAATGCTAATTCATTTTTGATCCAAAACCTGCTTCCTCAGGGACACGAGCCAGTGCCAAGCACTTCCAGGCGTTCCTGGTTGATGGACTGGTGAGGTGAAACGAGGAGCAGCAGCAGCAGCAGCTGCACCACCACTGGTTGCAGCTGAGAGACAGGTGGGATCTTTGCACTCCTACAGTGGCCACCTCAAGCACGTCCTTAACCAGAAGAGCCAAAGTGTGCTTGGTCTTCAGATGGTTAAGGATTTCAACAAGCCTGCTGAGTACACAGGTATGTGATGTGAAAACACTTCATGTCAACATCATAACTCAGAGTAAGAAATTACTTAATGCAAATGTGTTTGCTGTATGACAGGGGAGCTCATCGGGGTAGAGTACCTGTACCAGCAGACAGGCAGAGTGCTTGAGGACGTCAGCTTGGACCCTGACACTCCGGACGAGGCTGCTGCCATCGAGTCGCTCGAGGAGGAGGATGAGGGTATCGTGGAAGATGTGGAGGACCCCACCATCTTCGAGCCCGATACCCCATCCACCAGCACAGCAGCAGCCCGGTCAGGTGATCCAGCTGACGCATCGTCTGAGCCATCCGGTGCAGCCGCCCCTGACCAGGATGCCCCTCCTGAGGCCCCTGAGGTTCAGGAACCTGTTCCCCAGCAGCCCTCCTCAGACGATAACAGTGATGATAGAATATTTCACAGTGCATCACTCTGTGCTTACTGACTCTTCCCCCTCAGAGAAGCTTACTGCCCGTTCTTCTGTGTCGGGGGAGGCGAAGAAGAGCGGAGGGAATGGGGGTGCTTGGCTCGGCTCGGCACTTAGCTGCGATGCGGGAGACCCGGTTTCGATCCCGCCCGTGGATGGACCGGTCGAAAGACATTGTTGTATATTAGACATGTAGTATAAAAGTACTACAGTAGATACAAAGCACTATAATAATACTACAAGGCTGTATTGCACTTCATACTACTAACTGATATTAGGCTGAATTGCACTTCTATATTATATAATATTATTATTGTGTGGTTTATTTCCAGGAAAGCAGGGACAAGTGACATACAAGGTGAAACAGCAGGAAAAGCAAAACAAGACAAAGCAGTTCCACTGCTCTTTTGCGATGTTCAGGCTCACTTAAAGATTTGATTTAGTTGTTTTTATGAAAAAGCAATATTTTTATATCCATGTAAACATATTTACTCTTTTTCACATATATTTACCTTTTCTGTTTATATCGTCACACTTACTTTATATGCAATGTTTAGTTTGTTTATCACTTCGTGAGGCTTTTAATAAAGTGATATCTTAGTTGAGTATTGTGTTGTCGTGATGCAAATAAAAAGATAAAGAGAATACATTTGAAAACAAAGTTTTCTTTAATTCAGTAATAGAACGAAAAAACATTGTGACAGCGATGGCAGCCTTCTGGACTGCTGCAAGGTGATGGGCTTGCTTTCAGGCAGCAAGTTGTACATAAATCCAAAGTGTGTACAACTTTGTACATTATAAGACACACTATGTACAACTATATACAATAAATAAACTATTTACAATAAATAAACTATATACGATATACAATAAATACACTATTTACAACAATATACAATAAATAAATTATTTACAATAAATAAACTATTTATAGCCCCCCCCCCTGTCCTCTGCCCTCTTCATGTCCTCCCTCCACTGCTCCACAGTCTTCCCGCCGACAGCCGCACAGTATGAAACACCTGCGATGCGAGTGTGGCCAGTGTCGATTCTTTTTGGCTGGCCACACTTGCTGCAGGTGTACTGTGCAGGCTGTTGGCGGACTTTGGTCCCCAGGGGTGTGGGATCCCCCTGGCCACTGCCTCGGCCGCCTTCCTCTTCCTGTGAGTCGTGGACCTCGGCACACATGCTGGTAAACAGGAGGTTGAGGAGGGTGAGGAGCGGCAGCAAGAAGAGGAGGAGGAGGAGGAGGAGGGAGCGGTCCCTGAGAGGAGGGTCTGGGCTGCTCCTCAGGGACATGATATGTAAAGGGCTGTCCTTGCCCCACCTGTGCATAGGACAGCCCTTTTGCCGGAGGGAGAGGCTGAGCCGAGATGGCCGGAGCGGGGACGACTCCGGTTCCCTGCTCCAGCACAGCTCTCTCCCAGGTCTTCTGCCGACGAGAGAACCTGGAACACAAAACACAGGCTGACTTTAGGCTCCAGAGGTTTCTCCAAGGAAAGATAAATGATGTAACGATAACGGTTTGGCCATGGCTCTCACCACTGGGACAAGGTCCTCTGTTTGAGCTCGAAGAGCTGGATGCTGGTCTGAGCCATCAGCCTCGGGCTGGCCAGCACTGCCTCTCTGATGGCCACATAGTCCTGGAGGACGAGGGACCACCGAGTCTTCGTGGTCCCTCCGGACCACGTGGCCACTGGGTGGAGATGGCAGAGCTGGCTGCAACGGCCTCCACCAGGCGGCTGGCGTTGGGCCAGTTTGCAGGGCCCGAGTTCAGTCCGAGGCGGCAGCTGGAAGACGACCGGCGTGTGAGTATGTAAGGCAAGGCAAGGCAAGGCAAGTTTATTTGTATAGCACATTTCAACAACAAGGTAATTCAAAGTGCTTTACATAAAACCATTAAAAGCATCAAAGCATAAGGCAAAAGAAAAGGAGATTTAAAAACAATTAACAACAGTCATTGAAACAATAAAAACAGTGTAAGAAATAAAATACAGTCGTAAAATGCAGAAATGCAGGAAATTGATTAATATATTAATTGAATGTGGTTCAATTAAAGGCAGCAGCAAACAGAAAAGTCTTCAATCTTGATTTAAAGGAGCTGAGGGTCTCAGCAGACCTGCAGCTTTCTGGGACTTTGTTCCAGATATGTGGAGCAGAAAAACTAAACGCTGCTTCTCCATGTTTAGTTCTGACTCTGAGAACAGAAAGTAGACCGGTCCCAGACGACCTAAGGGGTCGGGATGGTTCATAAGGTAGCAGCAGATCAGAGATGTATTTTGGCCCTTAACCATTCAGTGCTTTATAAACCAACAGCAGGATTTTAAAGTCAATTCTTTGTTTGACAGGAAGCCAGTGCAAAGACCTCAGAACTGGAGTGATGTGATCCACCCTCCTGGTCTTAGTGAGGACTCGAGCTGCAGCGTTCTGAATCAGCTGCAGCTTTCTGACAGACTTTTTACAGAGACCTGTAAACACACTGTTACAGTAGTCCAGTCTGCTGAAGATAAATGCATGGACAAGTTTTTCCAAATCCTGTTGAGACATAAGTCCTCTAATCCTTGATATATTCTTCAGGTGATAGTAGGCTGATTTTGTAATTGTCTTGATATGGCTGTTCAGGTTGAGGTCTGAATCCATAACTACACCTAGATTTCTGGCTTGGTTTGTGGGTTTTAACATCAGTGATTGAAGTTGAGCAGTGATTTTCAATCGTTCGTCCTTGGTACCAAAAACAATTACTTCTGTTTTATCTTTGTTTAATTGAAGAAAATTCTGGCACATCCAGTTGTTGATTTGTTCAATGCAGTTACCCATTATAGTCCCCTGGTGACATAGTTATGTAGATTTGTGTGTCGTCTGCATAATTATGACAACACACTTTGTTGTTTTCCATAATCTGAGCTAGTGGAAGCATGTTGAACAGAAGAGGCCCCAGTACTGAACCTTGGGGAACACCACATGTCATTTTAGTCAGTTCTGATGTGTAATTAGCTACAGACACAGAGTATTCTCGGTCCTTCAAGTAGGATTCAAACCAGTTAAGTGCTGTGCCAGAAAGTCCCACCCAGATTTTTAATCGTTCTAGGAGTATGGCATGGTCGACCGTGTCGAATGCAGCACTGAGATGTAGCTGGCAGTTACCAGGGCAAAGTGCCTTTTGAAATGACACTTACCGTTGGAGACTCTCCTTCCCAGGACAGGAGGTGTTCTTCCCCTTCGCTGCCTTGAACCGCCCCTTGGGCTGCCTCTCCTGGTAGGCCACTCGCTGCTTGTCGCACTCCGGCAGGCGTTGCCAGAGCGCGACGAGCTGGTCTACCCTGCGGTCAGAAAGCCCCTGAAGACTCCTGGCCTCCACCAAGGCCTTGGCCAGCCGGAGCATGTGCTGGAATCCCGGCTGGCCGTCGGGACCCTGGACCTCCTCCTCCTGAGAAAAAAAACAGAGGGCGTCACGTAACCGGGAAGTAAGAAAACCAATTAAACTGTTGCGTTCATAAGCGAGGTTACCTCGGAGGAGTCAGAGGAGAGCTGGGGGCCGGGAGCCTGGCTTTCAGGGGCCTCAGGAAGGGCGTCTGGGTCGGGGGGGGCGGCCGGACTGGATGGCTCAGACCTGGGTGCGTCAGCTGGATTGCCTGACCGGGCTGCTGTGCCGGCGGACGGGGTATCCGGCTGGAAGACCGTCGGGTCCTCCTCGATACCCTCGTCCGCCTCCTCGAGCTCCTCCACGGCAGCAGCCTCGTCCGGAGTGTCAGGGTCCAAGCTGACTTCCTCAAGCACCCTGCCTGTCTGCTGGTACAGGTACTCGACCCCAATGAGCTCCCCTGTGTAGAAAAACGGAGTCAATCCTCTTTTGTCCTCAAAAGCATAAAGAATAATGGAAAAGAGAAAAAAAGAGAACTATCTACCTACCTGTGTACGCTGCAGGCTTGGTAAAGTCCTCAACCATCTGAAGGCCAAGCAACCTTTGGCTCTTCTGGTTGAGGATGTGCTTGAGGTGGCCACTGTAGGAGAGCAGAGGCGGCCTCTGGGCGTCAGCTGCAACCGGCGCCCGTGCAGCCGCTGCGCGGTCCTCGTACCACCTGACCAGTCCATCGACAAGGAACGCTTGGAAGTACTTAGCCGACGCTCGCGTCCCTGAGGGAAAAAAACAAAAACAGTTTATGCTTGCACGAAATAGGAACGGCGGCACACTTTTGCCCTCGCCACAGGCTCGCACGTTTACCTGGGATGAACCGGTTCAGGTGGAGGTGGAAGGACTCCAAGGACGTGGTGCCCCTCGCGCAGCGATAGACCGGAAGGCTGACTCCGCCCTTCGTCAGCCTGCCAGTCTCGGTGTAGAGCTGCACGCCCGGTGGGTCCTGAATGCAGCTGAGGTGCTGCCTCTGCGTGCTCCAGATGTCCTGGATGCAGAGAGCGTCCAGCAACGGGATGTCCAGGGTGTCGCGTCCTGCCGCGCCGCCGAAGGTGTCGAGGAGCTCCTGGATGAGGAGCGAAGTCTCCTCCGCCCCATGTGTCCTCCTCCGACAGTGGAGCCTCCATTCCTTCTTGGAGATCCTCTCCGTCACCTCGGCGTCAGTCAGGTCGACCATCCCGTGCTTCCCCTCCAGCTCGGACCGCTTGGCCTCACCGAGACGGCGGGCATCTCCGGGGTCCACCTCGAAGATGCAGTGGGACAGCTGCCTCATGAAGGTGGGGTACAGCTTGTGGCCCTCGGTGGTGACACCTGATGCGAAGCGGCGCATCAGGTGCCAGATGTCAGGCTGAACGACAAGCTGCCCCGACGCCTGGGACAGAGAGAGAGAGAGAGAGAGAAAAAAAATCTGGCTTAGTTTAAAAGATTCTGTCTGTTGATAAATAACAATAACATGAATAAATATCTGCAGTTATCAATGAGGATAATTAATAATCTCAGTTTCATATGGGAAACAAGGCAGCTGTCCTTGACAGGCCGTCTCGGTTACAGCAGTCCTGGTTCACGTAGATGAGCTGGGGGGGTGGTACCCCGGCGTGCTGATACCGCCTCGTTAGCCCGGCCGCCATCCGGGACAGGCCCTAGGAGCCCTCGGAGCAGGTGAGGATGCTCATGAGGACCTGCCCGTGTTCGTTGCCAACGTTGGTGACCCAGGCAGCCGTGTCGGAGGCGGTACCAGCGAGCTTCTTCGTCACCTGAGCGGAGAGAGAGAGAGAGAGAGAGAGAGATATATATGTAAACACGCTGAGCAGCTGGAATAATAAAAACAAGAAAGATGAAATGCCGATAAACTCTGCCTGCCTTCTTGGTGGAATCCATCTTTAAGATAGATCCGAAGGTGGAGGTGATCCTGGCCTTATACTCGTCCAGCCGCGTCAACACGTCATACCCGTACACGGTCAGCAGCCAGACGGGGGACGGCAGAGGGGGCATCTGGGGAGGTGGTGGGAACTGCCCCCTCGCCGAGCACAAAGCCAGGAACTGCTCGCACACGCCGAGGTACTGGATCGCTCTCCGCATCCAGGTGTCTGAGTGCTGCTCCTGCAGGGTGGCGTGCAGCCGAGTGGCACTGTTGCCGAGAGTGCGGAGCCTCAGCTGCCCGACCACCCTCTGGTCGCAGGACAGCCTGCAGAAGAGAGAAAACGGCAGCGTTACACGCGGCTTCGTTTGCGATGCAAACGTGGCGTAACCGTCTCTTACTTGTACGTGAGTACAGCTGGGAATTGGCAGCTGTAGGTGGGAGCCAGCTGCCTGATGATGCCCTGCGACCACCCTCCGACCTTCTTGCATCGACGGCACTCGAGGTACTCAGTGGCCATGAGGTACCAGCCGTCGATGTCAAGGACCCTCCGGATGGTCCTGTAGAGCCCAGCCTTTGTCAGCGTTCTGGTGCACAAAGGCTGGGGGCACGACAGCTGCAGGCGCCAGATGCGGTGCGGCATCCAGAGAAACAGCCGGCATGCGAAGAAGGGGTCGGGGGAAGCGGGAGGCTGGTTGTAGACAGGCCGGGTTTGGGGAGGGTACCACCACAGGTTCAGCTTGCCTGTGAGCCGAGACCTCCCCCGAGCTGTCCCTGGCAAACAGCCCCCGGCCAAACCACTGCTGCTGCTCCGCAGTGAGAGCCGCTCGCCAGGTCCCGGGCAGCAGCTGGAGACCACTGTCAGCAGGTGGCCGGTGAGGGAGGATAGCTGCCCTGGTCGTCTCCTCCACGACTGCGGGCGGCGGCGTGGCAGAGGCTCCCGCCTGTGCCACGAGGAGCGCTGGGGGTTGCAGGGGGTCGTCCGACTCCTGCGATGCCTCCAGCAGCCTCCTGTTATGCTGTGTGATCACAGAAACATTCAAAAAGACGAGTCAACATCGATTCAAGTCTTTCTGTTCCAGACAATGTGCTGCGTGAATATTCATTTATTGGTACTTACACTCTTCAAAGCCAACTACCGGCCTGACCAGCTCTTCATCTGAGGGCTCCTCGCGTGATGTTGAGGGAAGAGCTGGTCTGGAGGAGGCTGTAAATAAACACACAGAAACAGTAAATCAAAGAAATAGAGTTTGACTCCTTGTATTCCATTCAGGCTGAATTGGAGCTTGCCTGGAAATGCAGGCTTAGTGGCCACCAGCTTCTTCACTTTGCCCTGCATTTCGACCACAGACAGAGAACGCCGCCCAGAGACGAAGGCTGCAAGAGCATGACCAAGAGTCCTAGAATAAAAAAAAAGTGACACACAACATGTGAAATGTGACCAATACTAACATGTCTTTGGAAAGGTTGTGCATGTTGAGCCTTCTGCAAATTCAAACACATACTTGGATGAACTCTTGGCCCCACGACTTGCAGCCGAGACAGAGGCGGCGGCGGTGCTGAAGCTGCTGCTGCTGGTGCTGGTGGAGGCGGCAGCAGCAGCACTCGCACTCTGTCTGTCTCTCTGTTTCACATAGTGGACGGCGTTCTCCATCTGCGTGCCTGGAGTTGGCGCCTTCCTCCGGAGGTAGTTGACAAATCTGTGCGGATGAGACAGACTCTGATTAATTCAGGGCTTTTTTACATGTTCGTGACTTATTAGGGTTCCTACCGGATTTGTTTATGGTCCTCGGACTCATACAGGCCCTGCAGGGTCTCAAATTTGAAGTCCCCGAAGCCAACAAGCGCCTGTCCCTCCTGGCCGGGCTGGAGGGACTTCACCAGCGCCTCCTCAAACACCCGGTGAAACCTGACTGCCTCCGCAAAGTCAGGGTAGGCGGAGGAGTAGCGGGTGAAGGCATCCTATGAGCATGCAAAGAAATGTTGTAACTGCTGTCAGGCTGCCTGTTGCGTCAATCAAGCTCAAATACTGTACCTTGTTGGCCATCAGGGGGGACTGAGACCCTGTCCTCTCTCGCTCCTTCTGGTGGGAGGCGACCAGGTTGACCAAGTAGCCCACGTCGTTCTCCAGCAGCCAGTGGAAGGTCTGGCCCTGGTACCGGCCAAACTGGACCTTCCACCGGCTCAGCGCGAGCGTGGCGTTGCTGCTGTCGCCACCCTCGGAGACGACGTGGGCCCGCGCCTCGGCAACCACCTCCCCCGCTGGTTTGGCCCTGTAGCCGGCCGGCCGGCCGGGGGCGGAGGGCTTGGGCCTCGGCAGAGGCCTTGAGGAGGAGGGTCCCGTTAGGGGCCTTCCTAAACGTAGGATGTTCCATCTAAACAGAGGAGATAAATAGGAGTACAGTTTCATCTAATTCAACACACACTGTGGACATCACAATATTCTGAGAGTTCAATAGACTTACATCGTTTGCTCTTGGAAAAAGCAGGTTGAATCTATAAAAATGCAACAGAGGAGAGGACGACAGTCAGTAGCACTGGTGTGCTCAGCAGTTTGTCATAAATAAAAGAATATTCCATCACATCATAAGAGATAAAGCAATCACACAGTAACTTGTACAACAACACGTGTTACTGGACAGAAAAGGAACAGATGCAGATGTTTGATTGTTCAATTACACATGTATAAGTGACTGCTTTATACTCTACATAATCAAGTCCCATGAACAGATGCAGATGATGTCCAGATGCTGTGTACTGTGTGTGGATGGATGGATGGACAGACTAAAACTGCACTTTACACAACATGTCAAGGTGAAAATTAACACTGTGGGCGCTTTGAAAACCACGGCGGCCATGACGTTAGCTGAAGTCGTTAATGACGTTTCTTAAAAAATAATAAACGGTTAGCAAAGTACGCCGAATAGCTGGCTGACACGAGAGGGTAATACACAGTGCATATAATAACTCGTTTTGTAAAGGATATAAATTGACACGGGGAAAAGCTTAAATCCGCGGTGATACTGCTAGCTTACATTGTAATACACTTTCTTATTTTTACAAGGTATCGTTATAAAGTCACCGCCGCTAAACAAGTGAGACCACTGTGAGTCCAAAACATTTTACAAACATTTCCATACATATTGCATTAAAAATTAGTGAATGAAACGTCAAACTTACTGTTTTCGTCCACGAAATATCTCCGGATATCTCCGCTTCGGCTGAGGGGGCGTAGCAGAGAGAAATCGGGACAGATCCGGCTCTCCTATTGGTTTGCCACAAGTCTGATTCTCAAAATTGGGACAAATGCGGCCATCCCATTGGCCGGCACTTTCCCGACTTGACACAAGTCGGGACAGTTGGGACAAACAGCGCACGGCGATTGGAGGGGGCGGGACATCGCGGATGAAGCCCATTGTCTTAGAAATTGGCACAAGTTGGCACAATTGGGACAGAGAAGAAGGAGAGTTCACAGTAATTGAAAGATATGAATGAGGGATCAATACGTGACTGAGAGGTTTGAGCTGTTGATCAATAACGATCATGTTTCCTCTCAATAGAGAACAATGGACTGATGAGATCTGGACTAAATCTAAACTGTGAACATTCAGGATGATCACATATAATCAATAACATGATGACGTCACTAACAGAGAGTAATGGCATCACCGATAAAGACTAACGGCATGTTTGGAGCATCAAAGTAAAACTAAATAAATAAATCAGTCCTCGTGATCGTGATCATTTTCACATTATTAAGTCAGCGGAAATCTCAACGAAAACACTTCCGGTGACGTCCTTCAAAATACAAGTTGGTGTGAAAATAACCCGTTTGTGTTCTTTTACTATAATTGTTGAAAGTGCAGTAAAACATGTAACAGAAATGTTCTATAATGTCTCAAATGAGTTTGTTAGTGTCAATAAAAGTACAAACTAAAATAGTGACTGACTATCAGTGGTACCTGTTGATGAACTGGACTTCATAGACAAGGTCCAGTACACACTGGAGGGTTTTTAATGGGTTATTGATATATAGTCTCCAGATGAAGAAACGTTAAGTGCAAAACATGACCGTATTGTGGCCCATGACTAAAGCATGAATAGAAATAAAAGGTGGATTTAGAAATCAATTCTTTTATTTCTAAATCTTCAGACATTTTTCAATGAACATGAATGTTTTTATTGAACATAAGTAATCACTTGGTCTAAAATGCAGCAATAACAGATCATTTAATGACGTGTGTTCATGAACGTGTCGTCAGGTGAACTCTGCTGATCTTCTCTGACCTCCAGGTCCCGGTCCACCAGACCAGCAGGTCCTGGTCCGCTGAGAGCCCCTCAGCATCCGGAGTGCCTGGGTGGAGTTGACGGAGCTGTAGAAGAAGAACACGACTCTTCATCTGAAGAAGAAGAAGAAGAAGAAGAAGAAGAAGAAGAAGAAGAGACTTTCATCACTGTTCCTGC